>NC_091155.1:4920240-5115637 GCF_040958095.1 Procambarus clarkii
AAGGTTATGGATCTCTTGAAAAACACAACAATGGGAAACATTGATGAATGTCACAGACGGGTTCGATCATTGTTGCAAGTCAAACACTTCTTCGAATTCCTCTGAAGTTGGACTAGTGCCCAAGACGCAACAGGCATTTCCCCTCTGAATCGCAACACTGAGGCGCTGGAACAAGAAACTTTTTGCTCTCTGGTCTTTTGTAGCGCTGATCAATTTGTCCCCCAATTCCTTCAGGAACTTCAATGCACATTTTCCCCACGAACCGAGGGTCTCCGAGCCGATCGGAACAAAGCTGTAGCAGTGTGCTAGACCTCTGTATTTAATAATTTTCTGCGATTCCCTGAAAGAAGCAGCACCACCGCTTTCACGTGTGCTGTAGTGGAGGTAGGTACTGGCCAGTGTGGCAGCGCACGTGTAGTCCCATACCACTTGCTTACCATCCTTCCAAGGTAGCAAGGTGACCCCATCAGGGCGCTTCTGAGGGTCGTTAGGTCTGGATAAGTGTGGTTCTCTTTGTGCAGGGCAGCGGGCTGTGGCGAGGCTCCTCTTGATGATGTCGTTGACTTCTTCATGTCTTGCAATTTTACCCTGTGATTTACGACATACCAGACCATGACGACCATATTGGTCTGCCATCGCAGTTCCGCAGATGCACCTATGTTCGGTGAGGATGGGGGCGGCAAGGCAAAGGGCAACTCCAATGCGGAGAGCGTCATGACTGAGGCGAGTTCCCAGGGCTGCATTGGGCACAGCAAATAAAAAATCACCGGCGTGGGGGTGCTGTTACCGCTAGGAGGCGGGCTTTGTTTTCAGCATCAGCGTTGTCAATCATTGCTGTGACAGTCTTTTCCATTATGGGGCTATCCCAGTGGGCCTGCTTGTGGTCTTTTGGGACTTGTGGTCGGGGTTGAGGGTGTGCAATGGTGTCCCATTGTCTGGCTGCTTCGATGAACGTTTGATCATGAGTTCCCGCTGTCTCTCTCATACGCTCTGGTAGGATCTGCCCTACCAATTCGTTGGCTGCTGTACATGAGGATAAGAATGCTGGAAGTGCTACCTCAGTTGCCTTTCGTATGCCTATCCCTCCAAATCTCACTGGTAGTGTTGCTTGGTCCCACTGACTGTCATCTAAATCTAGGTTGAGCGCCTTCCTGAATATTGACCTGAGGAGCTCATCATATTGATTTAGAAGTGGGTTGCCAAAAGTTGGTGCACACCTTAAGAAGTATGTTAGCCTGGGCAAGGTAAGGCACTTTGTGAGAAGGTAGAGGGCATCGTGGGAGTCCAAGTCCCCAATTCTCTCTTCCATCCTCTTTAGGTCTCTAAACTTTTCGTCAAGGACTGCAGCAATGGCATTGTGGCCCAGAGGTGCTCCGAGTAGTGTGCTGTCGGTAGGTTTAACGACTGAGGCTTCTGGTAGAACTGATTTCACTGCTCTTATGATTACTTCACTAGATGCAATAATTTCGCACTTGGAGGGGCTAAGAACGAGACCTATGGACTCCCCCCGTGTCTTCACCAGCTGTAAGTCTTCTAGCAGGGAATCTTGTGTGCCTGCCAGAGTGCCATCATCCAGGAACCAGATGGTGAGCTCGCTGGACAGTCTGGTTGTAATTTCTCGAACCGCTATGCAAAAGAGGAACGGTGCAAGTGGGTCACCCTGTTGAATTCCCTCTGCTGAGGTGACTTCATGTTTGCCAAACAGGAGGGTTGAGTCTTTGCTGTAGCCTGCTGACACAAACGGGAGAATGCTTGGGCAATGTTCCTGGACTGCAGTGAGGATTGCTTCCCTTTTGACCGAGTTGAAAGCGTTTTTAAAATCTAATTTTACTACTGCCTGGTCTTCAGTAAGAGAGCTAATGTAGGCTCGTGCAGCATGAGCCGCTGCTTCACAGCCTTGGGGGACTCCAAACCCCAGCTGGTTGGGTTGCAGCATGGTGGCTGCTTCCGTTCGGATACTTCTGACAGCAGCCCTTGCAACTAGGCGGCGAAGGGTATTACCAACGGCAATATATATATATATATATATATATATATATATATATATATATATATATATATATATATATATATATATATATATATATATATATATATATATATATATATATATATATATATATATATATATAAATATAAATATATATATATATATATATATATATATATATATATATATATATAAATATATATATATATATATATATATATATATATATATATATATATATATATATATATATATAACCCTATACTTGCATAAACCACAAGTGAAGATTAACAATCTTTGGACAACACCCACCAGTGGGCCTCGAACCCAGAAAGCACAACTACCTTCCAGTACCTGCCATAACTAGTACGCCTTAACCCACTACACCATCAGACCCTACAAAAGAAGTAGAGACTTCGAGATATTTGAGGTGTATATATATCTCGAAGTCTCTACTTCTTTTGTAGGGTCTGATGGTGTAGTGGGTTAAGGCGTACTAGTTATGGCAGCTACTGGAAGGTAGTTGTGCTTTCTGGGTTCGAGGCCCACTGGTGGGTGTTGTCCAAAGATTGTTAAATATATATATATATATATATATATATATATATATATATATATATATATATATATATATATATATATATATATATATATATATATATATATATATATATAACTGACAACTCACACCCCAGAAGTGACTCGAACCCATACTCCCAGAAGCAACGCAACTGGTATGTACAAGACGCCTTAATCCACTTGACCATCACGACCGGACATAATGAGGTGATAGCCGAGGCTATTTGAACCACCCTACCGCCGGCACTCGGATAGTAATCTTGGGCATAGCATTTTACCAAATCACCTCATTCTTTGGGGCACACGTGAGGAACACAAATGCGAACAAGCCTGAATGGTCCCCAGGACAATATGCAACTGAAAACTCACACCCCAGAAGTGACTCGAACCCATACTCACATATATATATATATAAAATATGTATATATATATATATATATATATATATATATATATATATATATATATATATATATATATATATATATATATATATATATATATATATATATATGTCGTACCTAGTAGCCAGAACTCACTTCTCAGCCTACTATGCAAGGCCCGATTTGCCTAATAAGCCAAGTTTTACTGAATTAATATATTTTCTCTAAGTTTTTTCTAATGAAATGATAAAGCTACCCATTTCATTATGTATGAGGTCAATTTTTTTTTATTGGAGTTAAAATTAACGTAGATATATGACCGAACCTAACCAACCCTACCTAACCTAACCTAACCTATCTTTATAGGTTAGGTTATGTTAGGTAGCCGAAAACGTTAGGTTAGGTTAGGTTAGGTAGGTTAGGTAGTCGAGAAAACATTAATTGATGAAAACTAGGCTTATTAGGCAAATCGGGCATTGCATAGTAGGCTGAGAAGTGAGTTCTGGCTACTAGGTACGACATATATATATATATATATATATATATATATATATATATATATATATATATATATATATAACCCTATACTTGCATAAACCACAAGTGAAGATTAACAATCTTTGGACAACACCCACCAGTGGGCCTCGAACCCAGAAAGCACAACTACCTTATGTCCGGTCGTGATGGTCAAGTGGATTAAGGCGTCTTGTACATACCAGTTGCGTTGCTTCTGGGAGTATGGGTTCGAGTCACTTCTGGGGTGTGAGTTTTCATAATTAATTCATGAAAACTTGGCTTATTAGGCAAATCGGCCCTTGCATAGTAGGCTGAGAAGCGCGTTCTGGCTACTAGGTACGACATATATATATATATATATATATATATATATATATATATATATATATATATATATATATATATATATATATATATATATATATATATATATATATATATATATATAAATGGAAGGAAGTACCACCTCTAGCTGGAAGAAGGGGGACCCATAGCCTCGGAGGAAACCAAGCATAACGCATTAGAGGGAATGTTTAGATCCCCTCCAATACAGTTTCTGTGTGCTTTTCTCCTACCACCCCCTTCCTTTTTTATTTTTTGTGCTTTATTATGCATTAATATGCTTTATTATGCATTATTATGTATTATGCATATATATATATATATATATATATATATATATATATATATATATATATATATATATATATATATATATATATTATATATATATATATATATATATATATATATATATATATATATATATATATATATATATATATATATATATATATATATATATATATATTTTTAAATATGACCGAAAAAGTAAGATTAATAATTCTAACACGAATTTTCTCAATCTTTCGTACATTACGCTTCACTGTTGGAGGTAAATCAAAAATCACTTCTCCAAAATTCATTTTTATTTCTAGTCTGACGCGACACGGGCGCGTTTCGTAAAACTTATTACATTTTCAAAGATTTCACAAATACACAACTGATTAGAACTTACGTCTCTCTGATATTATATCTACATTTGAGTGAGGTGGGAAGGGTGATGTGGCATAACACAAGACAGAACAGGAGGGGATATTAATAGGGTATTAAAAGTATCAACACAAGACAGAACAGAAACAATGGGTATTGAATAGAAGTGTTTGTAGAAAGCCTATTGGTCCATATTTCTTGATGCTTCTATATTGGAGCGGAGTCTTGAGGTGGGTAGAATATAGTTGTGCAATAATTGGCTGTTGATTGCTGGTGTTGACTTCTTGATGTGTAGTGCCTCGCAAACGTCAAGCCGCCTGCTATCGCTGTATCTATCGATGATTTCTGTGTTGTTTACTAGGATTTCTCTGGCGATGGTTTGGTTATGGGAAGAGATTATATGTTCCTTAATGGAGCCCTGTTGCTTATGCATCGTCTCCTCACACAACCAGACCATCACCAGGCAAATCTTAACAAGCAGCACAGAAATTTTCGACAGATACAACAACAACAGGATACTCGACATCAGCGAGGCCCTTCACATCAAAAAGTCAAAATAAAAAATCAACAGCCAATTAACACATAATTACATTATACCCACTTCAAGACTCCAAACCAACACAGAAGCAAGAAGATACAACATGCAATGGTGGACACATTGATTCACTTGTTCATATCAATCATGTCCTGTATCACCTCATCTCAATCATGTTCTGTATCACCTCACCCCAATTGAATATAAGCATTGTCAGAGTATGTAAAATTGTCTTTGAAAATGTATGAAGTGTATTGCAAAACGCTTCTTGGCGTCAAAAGTAAATAAAGTGAAAATTAACTTTGGAGAGTTAATTTTTCATCTACCCTCGACAGTGAAGTAAACCATAAGAAATATTGAGAAGATTCTTGTTAGGATCATTAATCTTACCCTTTCGGTCATATTCAACAACATGTATACAAGAAATATTATTACCAAAATATACTAATATTAAAATGCACAAACCAGCAGCAAGTAACCAAGCTTTCTTGATAAAATATCGCTAAGATCTGATTCGAAATCAGATACACAAGGCAGAAAATGAGGTCAACGATAGCAAAGTGCAACTACTTCATGCTACAGACAAATGGAGACACCAACATCGACAAAGATCTCCATACTCGAATCGACCAAAACCTTGACATTCTTTCAGATCGACATCGCCACAAACCAGGATCATCAAGAAACTGATAACGTTATTCAGAGGACCTATGAAGATTCCTCGACCTAGAGATGGCTTCTTAAACCTTGTTGGAATCAACCTCACTGAGGACCAAGTCTCTCTTAAATCTGGGAATAAACTGTCACGTTATGTTCAAACCAAGTCAAATGGCCCTGAAAGTAGAGTTGGAGATCCTATTGGACGACATATTCGACCTTGAGACACAAAAGAAGGTTACCACCAAAGACAGCTTGCAAGTGGAACTTATTGCAAAAGGAGGAAAGAGGTAACTACAGAAGCACCATAGTGTCCCCCGAGCTCAAAGCGGCAACTAAGAACCTTTGTGAAAATAAGGAGATAGTTGTCAGGAGAGGTGACAAGTCGCCACTAGACGTTATTCTTGACTTTCGCGCACTTTCGAGCACTCTCGCGCTCCCGGAGTGCGCTTCATTTGTATTCACGTTCTGCTCTTGGCGGTGCGCTCGAGCATGAGGGCGAGTGTGCGCCGACACCAAAATGTGTATATTTGTTTCAGTTTTCTCACCTTAATTCTCGTGCTACGTCGTTCGTTTTGGTATCATTGTGTTCGCAATTAAATTCCATGGAGGTGTATATGCATATATTGTCCAAAATCCCGGCTCTTTGTCAAACCTCTCAACTGTCAATCAACTGATGTACAGGTTCCTGAGCCTATTGGGCTCTATCATTGTTGGAAATTTCCAACACTGATGCATCTCTATTGTATAACAATACACTATTGTTGTATATTAACCACAATATCAATTAACGTTACTTACTGTAATACTAACATCAATTAATATTTCTTTATCTGCGCATGAATTGTTGAAATTCTCACATCATAGAAAGGCAGGATTGCGTCAGATAATGTCTATCTAGGTACATTTATTGCCAATATGTTAGAGAATTGAATATGGTTCTCTACTTTTATCAGCATTCTGTATAAAAATTAGTTACTGATAATATAACTCCTAATGATCCAATAACCGAGTTATTAACTAAGATTATCACTAAATAACAGTTTTATCTGTTATATATAAATGCCATGAAAATATTTCCCATTTCTCGTTAATAAGGAAACGGTGCTTAATCAACACTATCTAGTGAGAATATAAACAATATAGTACCCTACAATTGCAACCCTATTCTTTTAGAGCATTACTTCAATAATTACATGGAAAAGTTGTTTCTCATCACTCACGATAATTTCCACGGGTTCCTTCCTTATTGGGAGCATGTGGTCACGAGGACGAATAATGAAACGGAATTACAGAAGTCGTCTTACAGCTAAGACACCAGCTTTCGTCTAAATTTAGCTAAGATTATTAGTAGTTCCTATATAAATTCACATATAAGATTTTCAAAGTGAATGATTTAATGCCAGAATTTATGGCTAAGTGTTTAAGGTGTTTTGCTCTTACTGTTGCTCAATATTTCATAATCTTTTAATATATTCATTATTTGAGTTATCATATCTTTGAATCTATATTAGTTTAGATTTGCCATGTTACTAACTCAACAATGAACTAGTGACGAACCACACTGGTTCCTAGAGATATATGAACTCCTAGAAATACCCCCCCCCCATGTTGATATTTGAGGCTTTGACTTTAATTAATTAATAATACAGTCTATTCATTATTTTCAAGTGATTGTTAAGTTAATTATCGTGCATAGGCACTGGTTCTATAGTGTCAATCTAATAATCACCTTTGTTTGTTTTCCCTCTTTTCTCAAAAGTGGGTGGTCCTTCGATTTATGTCAATCATAATAGTAATATAATTTCAATATATGAGTTAAAGTCCCAGATACCCAACATTTTGGTCCTTTTCGAACCGGATAGATAGCTTAGAATCAAGCTATTCTCAATCATTATTAATTAATCACTAACACCAATTATGTGTTAACTATTATTGGGCTATACAAATATTTTAATTTACGGCTGTCAGCAGACTGTCCATTATAGCCTAAATCAAACTCAATCCATAATTACTGATTCACTCAAGTCAGTGAATTCATTAGCATTTCAGGATCCAGTATACTAATACAAATTACTGATCCCATAAATCAATTAATTATTACTAACCCTGATAACATTATATTCCACAATTAGGAAGTACAGTCAGGTGTTAAATATTATTTACGGAAGTAGAATACTTGCCAAACACAATTAATACTCTTGTGTTCATTTAATTTCTTATACACATAATTTCTACCAGTGTATATATTATATAAAATTACAAAATCCAAAAGCATAGCACTATTTTGCACATTATTGCACCACATTTATTGTAGTTATTATACCAACTCAACAGAGGTAGGACATTTTAGAGTTGAAAGGTGGTGGAACAAAAATTACTCCCATTGTCAGTTTGAATTATACGGGGCATACCAAATAGTGAGAAAATCGTTCCAACTGCCTTATAATGGTAGATGCTCTAATGTTACGTAAAGCATACGCTTCAGGGAACCTGGTGGTCATACAGAGTACGGTAAACATATACATATTTCCGGATTTGGTACGGGGTAAAGGTCCGACACAATCCAGTACCACATGTGTAAAAGGCTCCTCTGGCACTACAATAGGGTATAATGGTGCTCGTGGCACAGTCTGATTAGGCTTACCAACAGTTTGACACACAACACAATTGTGGCAATATCTGACAACATCTTTTTTAAGTTTTGGCCAATAAAAAAGTTTACAAATCTTATGATACATACTGGTAATGCCTTGATGGCCTCCCATCAGGTCATCATGAGCAGCTTGCAATACTTGCTCCCTATACTCTGTTGGCACAACGAGCTGGGTTTTAGACTCACAATCATCTGATGAGGGAGTTCCTGATGGTCTCCATCTTCTCATCAGACATTGATCCTTGAAATAACAACCCGTATTCTCCTCCAAAGTATCAATGGAGTCGGCTGCTTCTGCATAACACTCAGCAAGACTGGGATCAGTACTCTGTAACTTACGCAAGGTCTGGAACTCTACAACTGGAGCGAGCGGGCAAGGAATTGGTACCTGGGCCACATCTTCCAGACCATCTGGGTCAGAATAAATTAGGGCTTTGGCACCGGCCTCACTCTCGACATCCATGTGAGCTAAAAATGTATCTTCATGGTCCACCTCCACCTCCCTGTCTGAAGGGGTCCTGGCCTCGAGAACATCCACCTTGGTAGTAGCAGGACTTACCACATTCTGCTTACCCATGGATCTGGTCACAACACAGGCTGGATAAATGACACCATCATCCGCCTCTGATTGAGCCAGTATTGCATTAGGTTTAGTATACATAACAGGACAATCGGTCCCACTAAATTGACACTTGTCAAAATCATTACCTACAATGATATCAATCCCAGGAATGGGCAACTGCTCACTGACTGCTACAGTGCACCAACCTGGTGTAATAGAAGAATTCAGGTTAACCTTAATTAATGGTACACGCTGGATATGCCCTCCAAGTCCCTGCAATAACACTACCTCTCCAGTCTCTTCTGTGCTAACATCAGTAAGAACACGGCGAGAAATTAAAGACTGGGAAGCACCAGTGTCCCTTAACAACTGGACTAGTTTCCAGGTTCCACTAGTACATAGTAGGGTTCCCGAATGTAGGTATGGATCAAAATTAGCCATCCACTTGGGCATGACTGGAGCAACATTGGCATTAATGGTTTGCAAACCCCTACTCAAAATTAGACCAGTTGGTCTCAACTCAGGGTGCAAAGCATAACATGAATTTACCACATGACCTCTTCTCCTGCAATGCGTGCAATACCTGCTAGTGGTCGGAACAGCCGAACCCACTGCAGGCTTAGGCACTACATTACTTGAGGGTGACAACCCTGTCTGTTTCTCAGATTTAGGCTTTACAGGAGAAGGGTTAAGGGAAGAAGGTGAAGTAGCTGGTCGAGTCTGGAAAACATGATTTTTATGAGCATAATGATTAGTTTTAGCATTAAAATGGTTAATTGGTGCTCTGAAAGGTACTTTAGTAAGTAGTTCATGCTCATCAGCTAGCTTGGCTAATTTGATAAGATCAGTGGTTTGTTTATTTTCAGCCATAAATAAAGCTAATTTCTCTGGTAGACATCCCACTACTTCCTCAGTTACTATGAGGTCTCTTAAAGTCTCAAACTCTGTAATATTAAGTGCTTTAATCCATCTGTCAAAGTGATTTAATTTTACTCTTACAAAGTCAGAAATAGTCTGGTCATGTGCTCTTTTTAAACTTCTGAATTTTATTCTATGTGCCTCTGGGATCTGCTGGTAAGCATTCAAAATACTCTGCTGAACAAATTTAAAATCGAAAGAATTCTCAGCCGGCAAAGATGCAAATACCTCTTGAGCTTTACCCTTAAATTGTCCTTGTAATATGCTAACCCATTGATCGACAGGCCAGTTCATGCTGACTGCTAGTTTCTTAAAATGCAAGAAAAATATTTCTGGACCTTCTTCATTAAACTTAGGTAATTCTACATGTTTACTGTACTTGGAAGAACTATTTGTACTCTCTGGATTATTACTAGTGTTACCTTGCCCTGCTGCAATTCTCTTCTGTTCTAACCTGTTATTATTTTCAGCCATACTCTGCTGAATTTCTAATTGTCTAGTCTGCTGCTCTGCTAGTCTTAACTAAGCCTCCAACTCAAGGTGTTTTGTCTGATTCTGCAACTCTAACCTCTGCTTGTCTGCTTCCAGCCTAGCCATTTCTAATTTAGTCTCCAACTCCAACTTTAAGATTGCCACCTTGTCACTTGACTCTTCTTCTAACTCTCCCAAACACTCTTCTTCAAGTCTCTCCTCCTCCACCAAGTGTGTGACAATCACTCTTAACACTTGAGCTTTCAACATTTTACTGGAAATAGCTAGGTTCAATTTATCAGCCAGCAATAACAAACCAGACTTCTTTAAGTCTTTAATTTTACCAAAATTTGGCTGATCTACCAGCGCAGCAACCTGATCCTCCATGGTTGGCTCAATAATCACAACTTACACTTGAAACAACACTGAAAATTATGCTTGGCCCCTGGCACAAGCTGAACACTTACCTCAAATCGTGAAGCGTTGAGAAGTTTTCACAGCAGCTCAGATTGAACAGATAATTTCACAGGCTTGATTAGGTGTCACTAGATAATCACAGAATACCTAGGAAGTCAATTGCTATTAATAATTAGCACTGTTAATTGTACAACATTACAGGGAATTAAGGCTTATTCTCCCGGACACAGGCCCTCATTTGTTACCACCCTTGAGACTAAACAAGGTTCTTCTCCCCGCAGTGCAATAAAGAAAAATAATAAATCGGCCTTGCCAACAACTGTCTAGGGGTAAATATACATCACTGCATAAAATGGAGAACAATATATTTATGCTTAGGGGGACAATCATAACAATATTTAAATGTATAATAGCCAGAAATATTCTTCAGCATGCAATATCATAGAATGAAATTAATTATTGAGACACGAGCAATATCACCAGAACATGGATTAATCAATAGTAATACTCATATCATCTAACCAGATAATTAACATTTATATGGGCTAAAATAACAGTAACCAATGACTTAACTTAAAACATGACTCCACCCGAATACAGCTGCCACGCTTCTGCCCACGCCTTGGTCCGCAGGCCAAGCGTCTACCAAAAAATCAACTAACCGTCCACACAAACATTGTGGAAATTCTAATAATAAAACGCAGTACTAATATCCAAAACATTGTTAAACTAAAGAGTAGTAAACACTGGTACAACATTCCATACAATAATACGGAAACCAAATATGGGAATAATCAAGGTAAAACTATAAACACTCGATTGACAACAATGTTCCCACACTGGCCATATCCAAATATGGTCAACCGCCCAAACGGAGAAACTACATGAGAAATTAACACCAAAAGCCTCACACAATATAATGTAACTCAGGCACACTACAGCATGCTATAATATATATATAACATACAAAATCTTATATCATACAACTGGATGCTATATTAAAGAACAAGACAATAAAGTAATATGAGAATCAAGAGTAATGGCAGAATCCTAGTGAGATTCGTAACAATTACATATTTCTATGTACATCTTTGAGTGTTACTGTAAGTTCACTACCCATCCAAGGCTGATTTTGAGTAGCTAAGCTAAGGAACACCTGTAGGGATACCATGGCACCACTCAAATCTTAGTTGCTTATTATTAGGTAGGTAGCTAACCTCCAAATGAGGTAAATTACAATCAGCCTCAAGAAAATATCAGGCTGTCAATAATTATACCTGCTCTACATAAAAGAGCAAGTACCATTGCTGTCCAAGTAGCTATATAAGCTCTATAAGGTTCAAACTTACAGCCAGAATGGCTACTCCAAAAAAAAACTGGAAGAATCTTGAAAGGTCTTCTAAATCACCTGTCAAGACTATTAAGAGTCAGACGACTCAAACAGTTACACAAATGTACTAGGTGTCTCAAATCACATAATGTTAATAGCTGTGACACCCCACTGAACACCTGCAATAGATGTAGAAGGGGCAAGCATCATGCTGCACTGTGCAAATTTGTCGAGACAAATTATGTCAATCCTAGAATAGGAGGTAGTGAATCTACACCAGTACAGTGCTGCAAGGTGCGAGAAGTTTACCGCATAATTTCACCAGCATCTCAAGTGGATGCAGCTTTGCCCACTGCCCAACTTCAAGTAAAGAACAAAGGAGCCAAGATCACCACTCGTGGATTATTTGATCAAGGATCCCAGAGAACTTTCATTACTCAGAAAGCGGCAGAGGCACTCAATTTACAACTAATCAGACAGGTAAAATTAAACCTGTCAGGGTTCATGATAAATCGAGGACCCAAAGAATACTCAGTAGTTCAACCGCTTGTACGACTAGGTAGTCATGTCAAGGTTATCCAAGCCACTGTTGTAGATCAAATATCTTTTGACCTAAATATTAAGGGTATGGAGCACACAGCCCACTTCCTGCAGGAACCTGAAATTAATTTGGCTGACAACTTCTGTTAATGTCTGACCACCTTAACATTGTAAATGTACTAGTAGGAGCAGACTACTATTACCAGTTCATAACTGGACATGTTAAACGATTGGGCATGAATATGCTCCAATCTGCAGGTGGCTACTTACTTACAGGTAAAGTTCTGAATGTGAACAAGCCTAGGCCTGTCCACAATAATAAATTAGTCAGCACTAAATCAATTCTCTAGCAACAAGCTAAAATGAGAAACACAGCTGAGTAATAAACCCAGATTGAATGTAGTACAATTGGTATTCGCCGAGATGTTTCATAGCTCTCAGTGGAAAACCAGTGGTCCATACCTAAACAAATACAAGTCACAGCGACCAAGCTATTGAATCCACTGCAGACCTAGAATTATTCTCGACAAGTAATAATTGACCACGTTCAGTCTCCCTAGGTAATTAATAATATTAGGCTAGAGAATCTAGCACTCCCTAGGTAATCAATAATATTAGGCTAGAGAATCTAGCACCCAATGCATCTAGCATTTCCTGAATTTAGCAATACTATGAAGTCATCAAGCAACTTCTATAATTATAAATTCACTAGGACCAAGGTCTACAATATCTGCGCTTAAAGTTTGCCAAGAAAACCTTATTAATTCAATGTTTTCTGCCTAAGAGTTAGTGAAAAATACTTTGCATTAATTTTTGTTTGAACTGTTTAATTCTCGTTTCTGCTTAATTAATGTAGGAGCGCAGCACGAACAAACTTGCAAACTTACCAATACGTAAGTGATTCTACAGAGAACTAATAACCTGTGATACGTTTAGGTTGGGAAAATGTTACAAATTATCTTTGAATATGATTAATCATGGCAGTAATTAAATTTCCAGCAACCTTAGGTTTCCTTTCGTTTAATGCATTATCATTAAACCGTAAGCATTGTTACTTAACATTCTTAATGAGCACAATATAGCTTACTTTTGAGTTAACGTAATATTTGAGCGCTCTAATGTTCCCCATGCTAATACGAGCACTGCTCACCATGATAATTGAACGCTACAATGCTCACCGGGCTAATTCGAGCACTGCTCACCAGAGAATCTGCCTAGATTCCGTGCTTAGCTATTCTTCAACAAGGATCTTGTACTAATAACTCGAGCTGATCTTACAGCTCACCTGTGAAATAACGTAATAATTGAGTGCCTTATTGTTCCCCATGCGAATTCAAGCTCAATATTTCTCGCCATGATATTTGAACGCTACAATGCTCCACCTCGTTCGTTCGAGCTCAATATAGCTCACTCTGTTAACTCTGTTAACGAGCTCAATACAGCTCCCAATGTTAATTTGAGTACATTACTGCTCACAATTTAGCTAGAGTAACTCCACTAAGAATTAGTGAGTTATCACTATTAGATTAGTCCTCTACTTAGGTAGGTTAGAAATTTAAACCATTTATTTAGGTAGGTTTAAGGACTTTAGTTAGTGTCAACTGAGTACTAGCCTAGTCTGTACTCACAATTAATTACAGTTGACTATACTTATAGAGACTGATTTAATAAACTCAATTCTCATCTAAAGTTGAGGATGTATTAATGAGTTTACAGTGTCAAGCCTATGAGCTGCAATTCAATTAGCTCATAAGTCAGAATGACTAGGCTACTAATCTCACTGTCGACTCAGAATCTTCCTTGATTTTAATGAACAAACCTTTTCAGTTCTCTAATATTACACTATTTTAGATAGTTAGCAACTTAGTTATACCATCAGTCGGAATGACTACTGCACGGCAGTACATATTAAATCAAATTTTCTCATTTGATTTTGGGGTGATCATGATGCTCCGTGATGTTATTGTCTAGTAACTCAATAGTTATAAGTCACAGCGATACAAGACAGTGACTTTACAGTAGTGTCAGAGTGTCCTTGATCTTGAATGACCCAATAACACTTTAATTACTGTATAATAATGTAGAATACAACTTATACAATAATGTTATCAGTTCTTAAGAACTTTTTCTGAGTTTGCCTACAATTCAGCAGCTACGTAATACAACCATTACATGTCACTGCGACCCTAGTTGTTGAGTTTATTTTAGATTTTAGAGAGTTCTTAATTACAGATAACTTAATCATTCATGTTCTTACAATGACTTAGAGTATTATCTGTCTCTGACAGATTCGGGACATCTGTTACTAACGTACTAACTTACTAATCCATAATATAACTTCGGAATGGGTACGTCAGTACTCAGAACTGCGACCTGAGAATTCCCCCCTCACCCCCCCCCCCGGAGTTATGTTGGAAATTTCCAACACTGATACATCGCTATTGTATCACAATACTCTATTGTTGTATATTAACCACAATATCAATTAATCTTACTAACTGTAATACTAACATAAATTAATATTTCTTTATTTGCGCATGAATTGTTGAAATTCTCACGTCATAGAGAAGCAGGATTGCGTCAGATAATGTCTATCTAGGCACATTTATTACCAATATGTTAGAGAATTGAATATGGTTCACTACTTTTATCAGCATTCTGTATAATAATTAGTTACTGATAATATAACTCCTAATGATCCAATAACCGAGAGTTATTAACTAAGATTATCACTAAATAACAGTTTTATCTGTTATATACAAACGCCATGAAAATATTTTTTATTTCTCGTTAATAAGGAAACGGTGCTTAACCCTTAAACTGCGCATGGCGTATATATATATATGCCCTGAGTAACATGTCCCACGGTGCGCATGGCGTATATATACACCATAGGGTGCCAGGCCCAATTCAAACGGCCCGCGGCTACACAGGGTGCACAGTAGCTTCCTCAGGGCTCTTGTAAACAGACGCCATTTAAAAAAAAAAACGTGGGCAATATTCTCAGGTGTGAGAGGCACAGTACTGTTTGAGCAACCAAGGCTGGCGCACGCAGCATGAGCGAACAGCATTGCTGTTCAGCTTGTGGCCACAGCATCGCCGAAAAATGTCAAAATAAATATATAATTGTTATTATTTATTATGACATTATTATAGATGACCCATGACTGTGATATAAATAACCAGGGTTGTGATAATAGCAGGATTGTTGTAATAATTAGCACAGTGGGAGGAGTGATGCTGAGAGACGGAGGGAGACAGCATCGTTTACTGACTGTGTGGCTACCTGTTATTGTTTGCATTCACCATACCAGCTCAGTGGTTCTCTATGGTGAACACAAATGTAGATACTTATATATAATGTGTGTATTAGTGTAATAACAGCAAAAGGATTATGCTGGAAGGAGCCATATGGGTGACGGAGGTGACTTCGTCTGCACGATTTGTCTAGCTGTTTAGAGGGTGGCCACATTGCTCTTTGGGCGCACTACAAGCTTAGGTGTACAGTTACGGTGCATAAAACATGTAGATACAAATATATAATATGTGTATATAGGGTAATAACACTGCAAACAGTATTGTTGGGGGAAGAAAGTTTAGTGCGTGTGATCTTGAATGAGTGAGGGAGCCGCCAGCCGCCATCTGTGTATAGCGACGACTCTTAGTGCCTGAACTAACTATATCAGCTTAGCTGTACAGTTGTGGTGAACAAAATATATACATACTTATATATAACGTCTGTATATAGTGTAATAACACCACAAATGGTATTGTTGGGGAAGAAAGTTTAGTGCGTGTGTTGAGGGAGTGGCAGCGAGTGGCTGGCTGGTGTGTGGCGGTAACTCTTCGTTGCTTTTCGACTCTCAATACCAACTTAGTGGTTCGTTATGGTGACCAAAACATGCAGATACATATATATAACCTGTGTATAGAGTGTAATAGCAGCAAAACTATATGTTTATTGTTTTATAAACTTAATAATTGAATCACTAATATGCACATCATACTTTTGAGTATAGCGATTATTCACCACTTTTATTATATAAATATATTTTAATACACACTATTGAATAATATTACTGCAAAAAAACTAAGAAAAAATCAATCGGAGACATTGAAACAATTAGGTAATAATATTTTTGTGGCAACTCCCACCTGTCAGCACGGGTGACGCTGACCAAGTCTGACGACCGCTCTGTCAACGCCCACTTTTTGCCAGACTTCCTCGGTCAATTGCGCCCAAAATATGTCACCTACGATTTTTTTTCCCGTGCTTAGGGGACACAAATTAACATGTTTAGAAGACGAAAAAAAAAATTTGATTTTTTTTTTCTTGCGCACAGGGGTGTAAATGTCCCCAGGACCCCTGAGCAGTGTAAGGGTTAATCAACACTATCTAGCGAGAATATAAACAATATAGTTCCCTACAATTGCAACCCTATTCTTTTAGAGCATTACTTCAATAATTATATGGAAAAGAATTCTCCGTGATTACTAAATTCTATTGTGAATGCGAGGAGGGGGTTGAGGGAGACGCGAGCGGCCAGCCGCCATTAGTCCTCACGTGTTCGACTAGCGATCAGGAAGGGAAGACGCGTGGTGGTGTGACTGAAGAGTTTCCAACATTAATTACATTGCAACTCCACCAATAGTCACCAATTACCTCTCCACATGTTCTACAGTGGCCTACCAGTTAAATAGCATGTCCTTATCTACCCTATCAATTCCTTTGAGATTCTTGTATGTGGTGATCATGTCCACCCTAACTCTTCTGTCTTCCAGCGATGTGAGGTTTAATTCTTGTAGCCTTCCCTCGTAGCTCATACCTCTCAGCTCAGATACTAATCTGGTGGCAAACCTTTGAACCTTTTCCAGTTTAGTCTTATGCTTGACTTTAGATTTAGATTGGTCTGACATAGGTGGTATACAAAGTTCTTAATGATTCCTTACACATGATTCTAAATGCCGTTCTTAAGTTGGCCATCCTTGCATATGCTTCTGATGTTATCCTATTGATTTGGGCTTCAGGGGACAGGTCTGGCGTGATATCAACCCCCCAAGTCTCTCTCTCTCTCTGTGACTCTTGAAGAATTTCACCACACAAATGATACCTTGTATCGGAACTCCTGCTCCCTACACCTATCTTCATTTGATTGGGTTAAACTCTAACAACCATTTGTTCCACCATCCCTTCAGTTTGTCTAGATCTTCTTGAAGCCTCAAGCAGTTCTCCTCTGTCTTAATCCTTCTTATAATTTTGGCATCGTCAGCAAACATTGAGAGAAATGAGTCTATACCCTCCCGGAGATCTTTTATGTATATATTAGAAATAGGATAGGACCGAGTACAGAGCCCTGTGGGACTCCACTGGTGGCTTCACGCCAATCTGATGTCTCACCTTTCACTGTAACTCTTTGTTTCCTATTGCTTAGATACTCCCCTATCCACTGGAGCACCTGACCAGTTACTCCTGCCTGTCTCTCCAGCTTATGTACTAGCCTCTTATTGGGTACTGTGTCAAAGACTTTCCGACAGTTCAAACAAATGCAGTCCGCCCAGCCTTCTCTTTCTTTCTTAATCTTTGTCACCTGGTAATAGAATTCTATTAAGCCAGTAAGGCAAGATTTACCCTCCCTGAACCCTTGTTGGGGATTTGTCACGAAGTTCCTTCTCTCCAGATGTGTTACTAAATTTTTTCTCACGATCTTCTCTATCATCGAGCATGCTATACAAGTTAAGGAAACTGGCCTGTAGTTCAGTGCCACTTGTCTGTCTCAATGTTTGTATATTCGGACCACATTAGCCGTCCTCCATATTTCTGGTAGGTCTCCAATCTCCAGTGATCTACTATACACTATGGAGAGTGGCTCCATGAAGCCACGTGCTTCTGCACACTCTTTCAATACCCATGGTCAGATCCTGTCTGGACCAACAGCCTTTCTCACATCCAGATCCAACAGGTGACTCTTGACCTTATCTCTCGTAATTTCAAACTCTTCCAAGGCCGCCTAGTTTACTGCCGCCTCTCCTAGCGCAGTGACCTCACCTTGTTCTCTTTTAAAGACCTCCTGGAACATCGTGTTGAGTTCTTCCACACACCTCTTTGTCATTCTCTGTATACCTATCCTCGCCTGTTCTAAGTTTCATTACCTATTCTTTCACTGTTGTTTTCCTCCTGATGTGACTGTGGAGTAGCTTTATTTCGGTCTTAGCTTTGTTTACTATATCATTTTCATATTTTTTCTCTGCTTCTCTTCTCACACTAACATACTCATTCCCGGTTCTTTGGTACCTCTCTCTGTTTTCTGGTGTTCTGTTATTTCGGAAGTTCCTCCACGCCCTTTTCTTCAGTTTCTTTGCTTCTATATATTCCCTATTAAACAATGGATTCTTTTTTGCTTCTCGGATTTTTCTCTTCGGTCTGGGATAAACCTGTTTACTGTCTTCTGACACTTTTGGGGGACATAGTTCATCATGTCTTGTACAGATTTAGCTGTGAGGTTTGTGTCCCATGATATATTCCTTAGGAAACTTCTCATCTCTTCATAATTCGGCTTTCGGAATGCCAGCCTTTTGTTTCCTAGTTCTTTTTTGGGAGGAGATAAATCCTAGCTATACCAGGTACTCAAAGATCAATGCACTGTGTTATGATCTCAGCCTGCAGGAGAAACGAGTCTCCCTTCTTGAGAGTTATTCAGCAAGCCTGACCTAACTAGAAGGTCTAGCAAGTATTGAGGTGATAACGCATATGTAAAATAGTTGGTTGGATATGTGTAACAGTTTGAGATTATGGGCAATGCAGAAGAAAATAGATAAATGACTGGCTAGGAGATGTGGACATTTTGCTGGAGGCGTGAGGCTCGCTTCTGGAGGACCTTGACCTCACTTGAGTGCCAGACATCGCAGGGGGAAGCCGCGCTCCGTTGAGCTCCCGTCAGAAGGGAACCCCTAGTGATATATCTCTAAGAGAAGAGAAGTGTGCAGACGTGCCAGCTGTGGAATCGAGCTGGGGACGTGTGGTCTCAAGTCGTGGACGATAATTAGTGAATATTAAGCCGCCCGGAGGCATTATTGTGGGCGTGGGAGCGCCCTGACCAGACGCCGTCAGAGGGAAAGCGCCCTCGACCAATTAATCTGTGGTAAGCACAATATACGCCAGTTCATAGTGATCGCTTGTAGTTGGTCGTGTGCCCAGCGACAGTAGCGATGTTTATTTATAAGTTAGACATATTTTAATAAGGCAGAAAGCCTGAAATAAGAGAGTGGAGAGGGAGGAACACGGAGCGACGTCCGTCCCCTCTGAGCGCTGGCGGACGACTGAGGGAGCCTGGCTCCGGATGTAGGAAGACCCTCCCAGCGAGTGAGGACCGCCGCCAGGCGAGGTGGAGTATGGACCCGCCCAAAACGGGGGAGTCCACTCTCACTGTATGTAGAGGACAGATAGAGGTTTGAGGCAAGCATATTGTGCGGTTATTTTTGTTTATGTGTTAAAGGGGAACATTTTATTGGAACGTCGATGGGTTGCAGGTTTGTCTTTTGGGGAAGAAGTTGCTGAGAACTTCGAAGCCAGCAGATGATGTAGCTGATGAGACTCCAAGGTAGTGGAGCAGAGGACCTCGAGCTGTGAGGAGAAGCAGCAGTGAAGAGGAGTGTCACGTGCTTCTGTAGAGGTGGTGTAGCAGCCAAGAGAGCTGTGGAGGAACCTAGCAGAAGGGTGAAGCACCGTAGTTACTCAAGGAAACTTCATGATAGCAGCCTGGAGGAGCTGCAGAGGATCCTGGTAGTGAAGCCCGGAAGAACCTAAGGATATTAGGGTTGTGAACTTCCAGAGGTGGAAGGGGAAGTTCTGGTGGATTACTAGTAGGGAGTTGATAATGTTTGGTTGTCATTAGCGTGCAAGACGCAGTGAGAGGTGAGTGACTGTTGGCATTCTTATGTCAAGGAGTTTTTTTATACTGAAGTATCAATTAACATTTGTACTGGTATATGTTATTGCATTCAAATGCTGATATTCTATATATACATTATCTTGCTGATAGTGCAACAGTGTATGTAGGCTTGACCAACTTGAGGAGGTTAATAGTATCAGGTGGTGAACCAGGAGATAGGATACCACTGGATAAGCTGATAATAGAGTTCTGATGGTATTGGAGTGCAACCTGATTGTGATATTATAGAGTATAGGATTCATTATTATTATATGTGTGTATGTATCGTGTATGTGCTTTGTCCAGTAAATGTGTCACAATTTGCTGGTGTTTGCCCTTGTCCTAGTGAGGCTTCCCAGGAGGTAGTAAAGAAGGAGAGAGAAAGAACCAAGAACCACTGCTGTGGACAGGGTAAGAGGTAATACTAGTAAGTCATAGGGGATTGAGGAGATCGTATCTCATAAGGAGAGAGTGGGGAGTCACAGCGGCTCGAGTGGGTGTGTGCACGTGACAACGAGGCTAAGTGTTGGAGCTGCATCCCCTAAACGTGTGACGTTTGAGCCCCTCTCCAAGAGCCAGAAGCGCCAAGGGTGATCTCCTAGTATAAGCACTCTGCCGAGTTGTGGGTTGGGTTGTCCATAGAGAAGGATCGACGACGACAACACCAACCAACCCACAGTCTGTAAGAAATTGGGGGCCTGTGTCCGGGAGAGTGAACTGACACACCCACACCCTGTCCAAGAGTGGATTTGTACACCCTTGCTGAAATAGATAAACTGTGTGAACGCAGGTGTATATTCTCTCTTGGGAAGACTCACAGGACAAAGATGGATAAGGTGCAAGCGTTTGTGGAGTCAGGCAAGCCTGAGGATTTGGAAGGTTGCACGAGGGATCAATTGAAACAGATAGCAGAAAAATGTGGCATCAGGTTGAAAGCATCTAAAGTAGCTGGGATGAAGGATGAGATCCTTAGACAATTGAGAGCCAGAAGTGAAGCGGCAGAGCAAGGAGCCCAAAAAGGAGCTGAAAGTGGAAAGGAGGATGATGGGCAGGATGAAGTGAGATCCCAGGGATCGAGTAGGAGCAGCAAGAGTAGCCGCAGTAGTAGGAGTAGCCGAAATAGGAGCTTGGAGAGATTCCAGTTAGAGCTCCAGATCCAACAACAGCGTGAGGAGAGACAGTTCCAGCTGGAAAAGATGAAATTAGAACTCCAGATGAAAAATGAAGCCGAGAAGGAAAAAGAGAAAACCAGGCTGGAAGTAGAAAAAGAGAAAACCAGACTGGAAGTAGAAAAAGAGAAAACCAGAGTAAGAGAACTGGAGTTGGAACAGGAGAAAGAAAAAGAGAAAGCAAGACTAGAGGTCGAAAAAGAAAAAGCCCAGGTCGAAAAAGAAAAAGAGAGAACAAAACAAATGCAGATAGAAGCGAATAGAACCTTGGCTGAGCAGAGGATTGAACATGGGTTGCCAGAGAGCACCACCCAGGTATCACACCCACCAGAGGTTAGGGTTAGGGAGAAGGACATTCCCTTGTTTGTGCCCGAAGAGGCAGAGAGCTTCTTCGAGCATTTTGAGAAAGTAGCCAGTATCAAGGAGTGGCCACAGGAGGAATGGGCCCAGCTGGTCCAGTTAAGATTGACCGGTGCAGCCAGGGAGGCATACACCCAATTGTCACTGGAAGAGTGCCAGGATTATGCCACAGTAAAGAGCAGCATATTGCGCTCGTTTCAGTTAACCCCAGAAGCTTATAGGAAGCGCTTCAGAGAGATGATCAAAGTTGGAGCATGTACGTTCGCTGAGACAGCAAGAGATCTGGAAAGACGATTCCAGAAGTGGATTGAGGCTGCTGGAGTTGGGTCTTACGCTGACCTGAAGCAACTGATGGTCATGGAGAAGTTCTTGGAGATGATGCATCCCGAAACAAAGTTCAAGATCCAAGAAGCAGGGATAAAGGAGGTGAAAGATGCCGCAGATAGGGCGGATATGATTACTGAAGCGTACAATAGCTTGAGGGAGAACAGAGTGAGAAGCGAGGCGAGACGCAGCAATGGCAGATCCAATGGAGTCTGGGGAGGAAGAAATTATGAGAGACCCAGAAGAGTCTGGGGTGAGAAAAATTTTGATAAATGGGCAGATAAAAGTAAGTACCCAAAAACTCAGAAGAGTAGGTCGCGCACTTCATCTGAAAGTGAAGATGGAGGAGCCAAACGAGAAACTATTCGTGATCCAGGGAGTCAAGAGTCCAGTAAAGCTCCACAGAGTATGAGTAGTACATCTGGCCCGAGGAACTCCAATACGAGTGGGCAGAGTCAGAGCTACTCGGGGGCGTATAGGAGAGATTTCTCCCAGATGAGATGTTACAATTGTAACGGATTGGGTCACGTGATGCGAGATTGTCGGCAGGGCAAGAGAGTTGTGACCCTGGCCATGTGTGACCCCCGAAGCAAATATATCAATGTGTTCCAAGACAAACCACAGAGAGCGAACTTAGTGAACGAGAGGTATAGGCCGTTCATGAGCAAAGGTTGGATCAGTGTAGGAGGCCAACCTGAGGTAGAAGTTGGTATCTTAAGAGATACCGGAGCTAATCAGAGCTTGATTGCGAGAAGCCTGATTGGGAATGATCGACGGTTAGCTGGCAGGAGTAAGATGAGAGTATATGGGTTATTGTCTGAGAGTGACATGCCCGTATGTACTGTCCAGCTAAGGTCGGAATATGTGTCGGCAGAGGTGATGTTGGGAGTGTGCCCCGACATACCTATTCCAGGAGTCCAAGTGATCCTGGGAAATGACTTGTGCGGGACAAAGGTGTTGCCAAGAGTCATGGCAGAGACTGTGCCAGAGGAGTGCCCAGAAGGCCACTGCACGGGTGGGACGCCTGAGAGTGTGAACCTGACTGACATCCGAGGGGATGAGTCAGGAGACCGCCAAGCCATTGAGTACCCTGTCTCGGTAGTGAGGAAGGCAGAGGTGGCCGACAAGGAAGACGCTGGAGAAGATGATACAGTGTCAATTAAACCGGTAGAAGATATTGATGTAGATATAGCATGGCTGTTTGATGAAGGGCCAGCCCAGGCAAATGGAGTCTCGGTGAGGTCGAAAGTGAGGATGACCCAGCCGAAGAAGAATCATGTGAAGAGAGCGGACCTGAGTAGAGCCCAGACTGCTGAAACTAAGAGTCGGAAGGTGAATGCAACTGTGCTGAGTATGAATGAGGAAAGATGTGGACATACTGAGGACGGGAGTAGAGCGTCACGTTGTCCACGAGCACAGAGGCATAGGGATAGTGGAGTTAAGTTGTTTGAGATGTCAAGAGTTGACATGTTTCACTGAAAACGTAGAGTAGAGATAATGAAGAAGAGTAATAGCCGAGAAAATGAAAGGAGAAGAGACAGTATGTGTGGAGAGATGCTTACGAGCACTCTGGGAGAGGTAGAGCGACATGTATGGTCGAGTGCTGTTGGATGTAGTACAGTGCCCGAAGAAACTTTTAGGGAACGAAGAAGAGTCGAAGGAGAAGAAATGGAGTTGTATAGAAGTGAAAAGTGGGGGAAGAGGATGATGATGCAAGCATGGATGAATAGAAGAAAGCCGAGGACTCGATGGAGGTCAAACAGGATGAGCTCTCGGATAAATGAGGAGACGGAAGGGAGGATAGTTGGTGAAGACGAGGGAGTGAAGTATGATGACAGGAGACGAAAGTATAATGGCAGTAGATGGAAGTGTGAAGACGACAGAGGAGGTACGGACAGCAGATGTCTGACTCTGGACGGGAAGAGAAGAAGACGAGGAAACGGAGGGTGGAGACAGTAAGTAGAGTGGACCAATGGAGTGCAGGCGTTCAAAGAGGACAGCCTAGCCAAGAGGTGTCAGAGAGGTCAAATCGTTTATGAGAAGATCATGTTTCTGGCGAGTTGTGAGCCAGATGTTGCAAAGAGCAACGAACTAATTGCAGACTCTTAAGGGAGTACGTAAGCAGATCAACCGTTCGAATCAATCGGTTGAAGAAAGAGACAGTCTAGTGGCGGATGTATTATCCCGAGCTTTGCCACTGGAATAACTCTCAAAAATAAGGGGAGGGGAGTGTTATGATCTCAGCCTGCAGGAGAAACGAGTCTCCCTTCTTGAGAGTTATTCAGCAAGCCTGACCTAACTAGAAGGTCTAGCAAGTATTGAGGTGATAACGCATATGTAAAATAGTTGGTTGGATATGTGTAACAGTTTGAGATTATGGGCAATGCAGAAGAAAATAGATAAATGACTGGCTAGGAGATGTGTACATTTTGCTGGAGGCGTGAGGCTCGCTTCTGGAGGACCTTGACCTCACTTGAGTGCCAGACATCGCAGGGGGAAGCCGCGCTCCGTTGAGCTCCCGTCAGAAGGGAACCCCTAGTGATATATCTCTAAGAGAAGAGAAGTGTGCAGACGTGCCAGCTGTGGAATCGAGCTGGGGACGTGTGGTCTCAAGTCGTGGACGATAATTAGTGAATATTAAGCCGCCCGGAGGCATTATTGTGGGCGTGGGAGCGCCCTGACCAGACGCCGTCAGAGGGAAAGCGCCCTCGACCAATTAATCTGTGGTAAGCACAATATACGCCAGTTCATAGTGATCGCTTGTAGTTGGTCGTGTGCCCAGCGACAGTAGCGATGTTTATTTATAAGTTAGACATATTTTAATAAGGCAGAAAGCCTGAAATAAGAGAGTGGAGAGGGAGGAACACGGAGCGACGTCCGTCCCCTCTGAGCGCTGGCGGACGACTGAGGGAGCCTGGCTCCGGATGTAGGAAGACCCTCCCAGCGAGTGAGGACCGCCGCCAGGCGAGGTGGAGTATGGACCCGCCCAAAACAGGGGAGTCCACTCTCATTGTATGTAGAGGACAGATAGAGGTTTGAGGCAAGCATATTGTGCGGTTATTTTTGTTTATGTGTTAAAGGGGAACATTTTATTGGAACGTCGATGGGTTGCAGGTTTGTCTTTTGGGGAAGAAGTTGCTGAGAACTTCGAAGCCAGCAGATGATGTAGCTGATGAGACTCCAAGGTAGTGGAGCAGAGGACCTCGAGCTGTGAGGAGAAGCAGCAGTGAAGAGGAGTGTCACGTGCTTCTGTAGAGGTGGTGTAGCAGCCAAGAGAGCTGTGGAGGAACCTAGCAGAAGGGTGAAGCACCGTAGTTACTCAAGGAAACTTCATGATAGCAGCCTGGAGGAGCTGCAGAGGATCCTGGTAGTGAAGCCCGGAAGAACCTAAGGATATTAGGGTTGTGAACTTCCAGAGGTGGAAGGGGAAGTTCTGGTGGATTACTAGTAGGGAGTTGATAATGTTTGGTTGTCATTAGCGTGCAAGACGCAGTGAGAGGTGAGTGACTGTTGGCATTCTTATGTCAAGGAGTTTTTTTATACTGAAGTATCAATTAACATTTGTACTGGTATATGTTATTGCATTCAAATGCTGATATTCTATATATACATTATCTTGCTGATAGTGCAACAGTGTATGTAGGCTTGACCAACTTGAGGAGGTTAATAGTATCAGGTGGTGAACCAGGAGATAGGATACCACTGGATAAGCTGATAATAGAGTTCTGATGGTATTGGAGTGCAACCTGATTGTGATATTATAGAGTATAGGATTCATTATTATTATATGTGTGTATGTATCGTGTATGTGCTTTGTCCAGTAAATGTGTCACAATTTGCTGGTGTTTGCCCTTGTCCTAGTGAGGCTTCCCAGGAGGTAGTAAAGAAGGAGAGAGAAAGAACCAAGAACCACTGCTGTGGACAGGGTAAGAGGTAATACTAGTCATAGGGGATTGAGGAGATCGTATCTCATAAGGAGAGAGTGGGGAGTCACAGCGGCTCGAGTGGGTGTGTGCACGTGACAACGAGGCTAAGTGTTGGAGCTGCATCCCCTAAACGTGTGACGTTTGAGCCCCTCTCCAAGAGCCAGAAGCGCCAAGGGTGATCTCCTAGTATAAGCACTCTGCCGAGTTGTGGGTTGGGTTGTCCATAGAGAAGGATCGACGACGACAACACCAACCAACCCACAGTCTGTAAGAACTGTGATCGCTCATTCCCAAGGGTGCTTCCATCTTAACTTCCCTTATATCCCTCTCATTTAGGATAAATATCAGATCAAGCATGGCTGGTTCATCTCCTCTCATTCTTGTCGGACCCTTGATATGTTGGCTTAGAAAGTTTCTTGTTGCCGTGTCCAGCAGCTTAGCTCTACATGTATCTGGTCCTCCATGTGGGTCTCTGTTCTCCCAATCTATCTTCCTGTGGTTGAAGACTTCCATGATTAGTAGTCCAGATCCATTCTTGCTGGCGAGAGAAGCTGCTCTCTATATTATGTTAATGGTGGAAATATTGTTTCTATGATATTCCTGTCTGGGTCTTCTGTCATTTGGTCGTGGGTTTATATGACTACAACCTTAATTTTTTGTCCTCCAGTTGCTATGGTACCTGTTATGTAGTCACTGAAACCTTCACAGCCATGAATAACCATCTCCTCAAAACCCCAGCCTTTTCTTACCAGCAGAGCTACACCACCACCTCCTCTTCCTTCTCTTTCTTCACGACACAATAGTTCTGTGAAAACACTGCATTTGTTATGGTCTTCATTAGCTTTGTTTCTGTGAGTGCTATTATGTCTGAATTTTCTTCTAGTACCCATCCTCCAAGTTCATTTGCTTTATTTGTAATCCCATCTATGTTAGTGTACATTACATTGAGACTCACTTTATTCTGTTCCTTCTCATGTCCCCTTCTTGGTGAGGATTCTGATGTTGGAGGAAGCTGTTCCATGGGTGTCAGGATTTGTGGGGTGGATAACAAGGTCTCTGAGGAGACTGGGGTGAGGGGTGGGTGGTCAAGTGAAGGGGGGGGGGAACTGGAGGGTATGGGATGAAGTGGGGAGGGAGGAGAGGGAAGGAAAGGGGGGAGAGTGGACATGGTGGGAGTAGAGGAGGGGTAGCAGGGTGGGAATGGGGTGCGGGGGGGGGGGGGGGGAGGAGGGAGAGTTGACTGAGCATTTTAGTGGGGACATGAAAGGTAGGAGGGGGGTTCTATGCAGAGGAGGGTGGTGGAGTTTCCCTCCCCTCTGGTGTTACAGGGTTGCTGGTTGTGGGTTTCCCCCCCCCCCCCCTCACCTCTGGCGATGTTGTGTTGAGGGCTGTGATTTCCTGGTTTTCTCCTCTCCTCCTGCACTTCTTCCTTGCTTCTGGCACCATGGCTCTCTCCTCCCTCGTCATGTCCCTCTGGAGGAATACTCTTTTTAATTATCCCATATATTGCAGGTGGCTCTTTTTTGTTAGAATCTTCTACTTTGTGGTCTTCTTTGCAAACACTATCTTTAACATGCGGTCTCTGTCCTTGTTGTCTCTGCCTAACCTAAAAACCTTCTAAATGCAATGTTCAGCCCATTCCATATCTAGCCCCTATAGTATTTCATTCACTGCCGCTCTGTCCTTATCATTCCTTTCTGTCTTATTGGAGCCTTCCTGCTCTTTAAGACCCACAGATACCACTGATTTTTTTCTTTCCCACAGCTGACTAGTGGACCTTGCTGCTTCCCATGAGGTGGCTGCTTGCATTGCTACCTCCCTCATTGTGGACATTACTTACGAGTTCCATTTTAGCATTTCTGCAAATGCTTCATGTACAATGACATTCTCTTCCCATGTACCATTTTCATTTTCTCTCTGGATGATAATCAGAGTCTCAGTATTGCTCTCTTTGATGGTTTTAATCTCCTCCTTTGCTGTAGTCAGCACGCTTTGCAGATTGCTTACTGTATTATTCATTTCCTGTATCTCCCTCCTGATATCCTCCAAAACCTGGGTGAACATTTTCTTCATTTGGTCATATTGACTTTTCCCCTGTTCCCTTAGTACTTCACACTGCCAAGTTTGTCCATGTTCCTATTATGTCATGATAGGATTTGCTAGGAGGAGGACAGAGAAAGAGAGAGAGAGAGAGAGAGAGAGAGAGAGAGAGAGAGAGAGAGAGAGAGAGAGAGAGAGAGAGAGAGAGAGAGAGAGAGAGAGAGAGAGAGAGAGAGAGAGAGAGAGAGGGAGAGAGAGAGAAAGAGAGAGAGAGAGAGAGAGAGAGAGAGAGAGAGAGAGAGAGAGAGAGAGAGAGAGAGAGAGAGAGAGAGAGAGAGAGAGAGAGAGAGAGAGAGAGAGAGAGAGAGAGAGAGAAAGAGAGAGAGAGAGAGGGGGGGTTGAGAGAGAGGGGGTGGAATAGAGAGAAGGGGATGAGAAAGAGGGTGAGAGACAGAGAGCAGCAAGAGAGGTGAGAGTGGGAGAGAGATCGTTGGTGGTGGGAGGGGGGGGCGAAAGTTAGAGACGGAGCAAGAGGGACAGGGTTGAACATGAATGTGAAGGGAGAGCTAGAGAAATGGAGAGGGTTGAGAGAGAGAGAGAGAGAGAGCGAGAGAGAGAGAGAGAGAGAGAGAGAGAGAGAGAGAGAGAGAGAGAGAGAGAGAGAGAGAGAGAGAGAGAGAGAGAGAGAGAGAGAGAGAGAGAGAGAGAGAGAGAGAGAGAGAGAGAGAGAGAGAGAGAGAGATAAAGATACATTGTAAGTGAGAGAGAGGGAGGGAGAGAGGGGTAGAGAGAGGGAGGGAGGGAGAGAGAGGGAGAGAGGATGACGGATGGTAGTATGGTCAAACCCTCACCTAGGTGAGGGTTTGACCATTGTGAACCCTCCTCATTCCAAGGGTCAGACAACACTCCCTCCCCCCTTACTGTCCCAGACCCCCTCCCTGTACCCCATCCCCATCACCTCTTACCTTCCCTGTCCCCTCCCCCCTGTCACCCCATAACCTCCTGGTCCCCCCTCTTCCCTTACCCCATTCCCTCGTTGGCCCCCCTACTCCCTCACCCTATATCCTCCCTGTCCCCCACCCACCTCACCCCATACTCTCCCTGCCCCCTTTCCTTGATTCCCCACCCCCTCGCCCCAGGATCTGATAGTACCCTGCTAACCATCTCACAAGCTCCCTCCCCAACCACTGTTCTCCATGCCGTCCCACCCCAGATTCCCCTGCATTCCCAAACCCATGACCTCCCTCCGCCTCCACCACATACCCCCTCTGCTCCCCATCCTGTGCCCTAATAATCAGCCACACCACCCCAAACCATCCCAGCAACGATGTACCAGAGCCTCCCAACCTTTCTAACATCCCAGGTCCCCCTTCCTAGGCCCTCCCCTCAGACTCTTATTGCCCCACAACCCCAGGAGAATCTACAGAAACTGAGGATGGACAAAAGAGCTTCAAGGTAATGTACTCGAACATAGATGGGATCCCAACAAAGCAAGTCAACTTAGGGAAAGAACACAAGAAGCTAACCCGGATGTAATTGGACTCACAGTAACAAAACTCTCAGGAATAATAATGA
This sequence comes from Procambarus clarkii, assembly GCF_040958095.1. Lineage (NCBI taxonomy): Eukaryota > Metazoa > Arthropoda > Malacostraca > Decapoda > Cambaridae > Procambarus > Procambarus clarkii. Next base: position 4,950,110 of record NC_091155.1, read on the forward strand.
ATGCAGTGTTTCTCAAGGACTACACTATAATAAGGAGAGAGGGAAGGAAGGGGAGGAGGCGGAGTGGCCCTACTGATGAGAAAGGAATGGAGTTTTGAGGAAATCATTATTCCTTGCTGCAAGGGGGTTCAGAGACATCATAACAGACACCATGACGATGGGAGGACCAAGAGTAGTAGTAGTAGCAGTGATATATAACCCTACACCAAATGTCAGAAGACCCAGGCAAGAGTATGGCAGGAACAATAAGGTAGTTTACATTATAATTGAGAGAGCAGCCACTGCCGCCAGTAGAAATCGATCCCATCTACTCATCATGGGGGACTTCAATTATGGAAGAATAGACTCGGAAAACTAGGAACCGCATGAAGGTGAGGAAACATGGGGAGCTAAACTACTGGATGTTGCGACAAGGAACTTTTTAAGTCAGCATGTTAGGGATGCCACAAGAATGAGAGGCAACGATGAACCAGCAAGATTCAACCTAGTATTAACTGTGAACGACTCTGACATAAGGGAAATCGGTTTCGAAGCTCCAGTGGGAATGAGTGATCACAGTGTAATGATGTTTGAGTACCTGGTCGAAGTAGGATGAAGGTACTCAAGGAAAGGCACAGAACACAAAAGACCGGCATTCCGGAAGGGAAAGTATGAGGATATAAGAAAATTTAACAGATGTAGCTTGGGAAACAGAGCTCAGACGAAAGACGGCCAAAGACATTATGGACTACATCATGCAGAAGTGTAAGGAGACAGCAAACAAGTTCGTCCCTGTCCAAAAGGAAAAAAAAATAAATGGACACAAGAAACCCGATGGTTTAATCAGATATGTAAGATAGCAACGCAACGCAGTAAAATGGCATGGGGAAACTATAGAAATAACAGGACAATAGAGGGCAGAGAAAGATACCACAGTGACAGGAATGAGTACGTCAGGGTGAGAAGAAAGACAGAGCGACAGTATGAAAATGACATAGCAAGCAAGACAAAGACACAGCCTAAATTGCTGCACATCCACTTCAGGAGCAAAACAACACTGGAGGAACAGATAATGAAACTGAGGAGAGGGGCAGACAGATTCACTACAAATGACAAGGAGGTGTGCGATGAACTCAACAAGAAATTCCAGAAGGTCTTCACAGTAGAGCAAGGAGAAGTCCTAGAGGTAGGAGTGGGAATATCAAATCAGATACCACTATAGGAGTTTGTGATTACCAGGGAGGAGGTGAAGAAATATCTCCTAGAATTGGATGACAAAGGCTAAAGGCCCGGAATGGAATCTCACCATGGATACTCAAGGAAGGAGCAGAAGCTCTGTGCCTGCCACTATCCATGGTGTACAACAAATCACTGGTAACAGGTGAAGTGCCAAGAATTTTGAAGATGGCTAATGTAATCCCAATATGTGATAGGCAGGAGGCACTGAACAACTTGCATACCATGCAAGATGATGGAGAAGATTGTGCGAAAAAAACTAGTGGAACATCTGGAGTGAAAGAACTTTGTAACACAGCAGCATGGGTTCAAGGATGGCTAGTCCTGCCTCAAAGGATTAATTGAATTCTACGACAAGGCAACACAAATCAGGCAAGATAGAGCGGGCTGGGCAGACTGCACATTTTTGGATTACCGGAAAGCCTTTAACACAGTACCACATAAGAGACTAGTGCACAAACTGGAAATGCAAGCGGGAGTGAAAGGGAAGGTACTCCACTGGATAGTGGAGTATCTAAGCAACAGACTACAGCGAGTCACTGTGAGGGGTGAGGTCTCAGATTGGCGTGGCATCACCAGTGGAGTCTCGCAGGGGTCAGTCCTTGAACCTATACTGTTTCTGATATATGTAAATTATCTCCAAAAAAGAACAGAATCGTTCCTCACAATGATTGCTGATGATGCAAAGATTATGAGGAGGATTCAGACAGAGGAAGATAGTATGAGGCTACAAGATGACCTGGACAACCTGAATGAATGGTCCAGCAAATGGCTACTAAAGTTCAACCCGGGTAAATGTAAGGTAATGAAACTAGGTAGTGGAAACAGGAGGCCAGAAACAAGATATCGAATGGGAGAAGAAGGCCTTTAGGTAACCGACAGAGAGAAAGCTCTAGGAGTTGTCATCACACCAAACCTGTCTCCTGAAGCCCACATAAAAAGAATTACGTCGCCGGCGTATGCAAGGCTGGCTAACATTAGAACTGCCTTCAGGAACCTGTGTAAGGGATCATTCAAAACATTGTACACCACATATGTAAGACCAATCCTGGAGTATGTAGCCCCAGCACGGAGCCAGTACCCTTTCAATCATAAGAAGAAGCTGGAAAAAGCTCAGAGGTATGCCACTAGGATGGACCCAGAGATAAGAGACATGTGTTACGAGGAAAGGCTGCGAGAATTGCACCTTACGATTCTGGAAGGCAGATGATTAAGGCGAGACATGATCACTACCTTCAAAATTCTCAGAGGTATTGATACGGTACATAAGGATATAAATAAATAAATAAATAATAAATGTTTATTTAGGTAAGGTACATACATAAAGAGATTTTAAAAAGTTTGTTGGATTAATAGATAGAGCTAGTACATACAATGCCTAAAGCCACTATTACGCAAAGCGTTTCGGGCTAAAGTGTTTAACACGAGGGGTACGCGAACAAGGGGACACAGGTGGAAACTGAGTACCCAAATGAGTAACAGGGATGTTAGAAAGAACTTTTTCAGTGTCAGAATAGTTAACAGGCGGAATGCATTAGGCAGTCATGTGGTGGAGGCTGACTCCATTCACAGATTCCTGAGCCCAGTAGGCTCAGGAATCTGTACATCAGTTGATTGACGATTGCGATGGGGGACCAAAGAGCCAAAGCTCAACCCCTGGAAGAACAACTTGGTGTTTGGCAGGGGTTGAGCTTTGCACAAGCACAACTAGGTGAGTACAACTACGTGAGTACACGCACACAAAATAGAAAGTTAACGTAAAGTAAAAGAAAGTAAAGTAAAATAGTTAACAGAGTAAAATAGTTAACAAATAGAATGCACTTTGAGTAGTATTATGATGGAGGCTGACTCCATGCACAGTTTCAAATGTAGATATGACAGAGCCCAATAGGCTCAGGAATCAGTACACCAGTTGATTGACAGTTGAGAGGCGGGACCAAAGAGCCAGAACTCAACCCCCGCAAACACAACTAGGTGAGTACAACTAGGTAAAACACACACACACACATAGCTGATAATAATACAATGGGTTACCCTCCTCCTGTCCCTCACACCCCACTCTCTACCACCTGACACTCTTCCCTCTCTCTCTCTCTTTCTCCTCTCCCTTTCCCTCTCCCCTCTCACTCTCTCTTTCTACTCTCCCTTTCCCTCTCCCCTCTCACTCTCTCCCTCCCTCCCTCTCTCTCTCTCCCCCCCACTCTCCCTTCCTCACTCTCTCTCACTCTCTCTCACTCTCCCTCACTCTCTCTCTCCCTCTCTCTCCTCCCTCTCTCTCTCCCTCTCCCTCCCTCTCACACCCCTCTATCCATCGCTCTACCTCCCTCTCTCCCCCTCTCTCCCTCCCTCCCTCCCTCCCTCCCTCCCTCCCTCCCTCCCTCCCTCCCTCCCTCCCTCCCTCCCTCCCTCCCTCCCTCCCTCTCTCTCTCTCTCCCCCACTCTACCTTCCTCACTCTCTCTCACTCTCCCTCACTCTCTCTCTCCCTCTCCCTCCCTCTCACACCCCTCTATCCATCGCTCTACCTCCCTCTCATCCCCTCCCTCCCTCCCTCCCTCCCTCACTCCCTCCCTCCCTCTCTCTCTCTCTCCCCCACTCTCCCTTTCTCTCTCTCTCTCTCTCTCTCTCTCTCTCTCTCTCTCTCTCTCTCTCTCTCTCTCTCTCTCTCTCTCTCTCTCTCTCTCTCTCTCTCTATCTCTCTCTCTCTCTCTCTCTCTCTCTCTCTCTCTCTCTCTCTCTCTCTCTCTCTCTCTCTCTCTCTCTCTCTCTCTCTCTCTCTCTCTCTCTCTCTCTCTCTCTCTCTCTCCCCCTCTCTCTCTCTCTCTCTCTCTCTCTCTCTCTCTCTCTCTCTCTCTCTCTCTCTCTCTCTCTCTCTCTCTCTCTCTCTCTCTCTCTCTCTCTCTCTCTCTCTCTCTCTCTCTCTCTCTCTCTCTCTCTCTCATCTCCCTTTCACTCTCTCTTTCAACTCCTCTACCTATCGCTCCGTCTCTCACTTTCTCCCCCCCCCCACGATCTCTCTCCCCCTCTCATCTCTCATTCTGCTCTCTGTCTCACTCCCTCTTTCTCATTCCCTTCTCTCTATTCTACCCCCCCTCTCTCTCACCTTCTTTCTCTCTCTCTCTCTCTCTTTCTCACTCTCTCTCTCTCTCTCTCTCTCTCTCTCTCTCTCTCTCTCTCTCTCTCTCTCTCTCTCTCTCTCTCTCTCTCTCTCTCTCTCTCTCTCTCTCTCTCTCTCTCTTTGTTTCTGGCCCCCCTCCTAGCAAACCCCATCACGACGTAGTAGGAACATGGACAATTATTGCAGCAAGAAGTACCAAGGGAATTGGGATAAGTCAATGTGACCAACTGAAGGAAATGTTTGCCCAGGTTTTGGAGGATATACGGAGGGAGATGCATGAAATGAATAATACAATAAACAACTGGCAAAGCGAGCTGACAGCAACAAAGGAAGAGATTAAAAACCTCAAAGAGAACAATACTGAGGCTGAGATTCAGATAATCATGTAAAGAGAAGATGGAAATTGTACATTGGAAGGGAATGCCATTGTACATGAAACATTTGCAGAAATGCTAAAAAAAGAACTCGGAAGTAATTTCCACAATGAGGGAGGTTGCCAAGAAAGCAGCCACCTCACAGGAAGCAGCAAGTTCCACTAGTCAGCTGCTAGAAAGAAAATGATCAGTGGTAGTTGTGGGTATTAAAGAGCAGGAAGGCTTCAATAGGACAGAAAGAGAAGATAAGGAGCGGCAGTGAATTAAATACTAAAGAGGCTAGAGATGGGAAGGGCTAATCATAGCATTGAGAAGGTTTTCAGGTTAGGCTGGTACAACTAAGACAGATACCACATGTTAAAGATAGTGTTTGCAAATGAGACCACAGAGGAGAACATTGTTACAAGGAAGAGCCACTTGCAATATGTGGGAGAATTAAAAAAAAACATTCCTCCAATGGGACATGACAAGGGGGGGGGGGGAGAGCCATGGCAGCATAAGTAAGGAAGAAGTGCAGGGCAAGATGAGAAAACCAGGAAATCACAGCACCCAACACAATATCCCCAGAGGTGAGAGGGGAACCCATAACCAGCAACCAAGTAACACCAGAGGGGAGGGCAACTCCACCACCCTCCTCTGCATAGAAACTCCCTCATACCCCGAACCCTCCCTGTCACCACTAAAATGCTCAGGCAACTCTCCCTCCCCCCCCCCTCACCCCATTACTACCCTGCTACCCCTCCCCTACTCCCACCATGTCCTCCCTCTCTCTTTCCCCTCACTGTCCTTCCCCCATTTCTCCCATACCCTCCCTGTCCCCCCATTCTCTTGATCCCCCACCCCTCACCCCAGTATCCTCTGAGTCCTGGTTATCCACCTCACAAATCCTCACACCAATGGAACAGATTCCCCCATCAGCAGAACGCTCACCGAGAAGGAGACATGAAAAGGGACAGAAGAAAGTGAGTCTCAAGGCTATGTACACTAACAAAGATGGGATTACAAATATAACAAATGAACTTGGAGAATTGGTACTAAAAGAAAACCCAGATATAATAGCACTCACTGAAACAAAGCTAACGAAAACAATAACAAATGCCGACTACGGGCTCACAATAGCCCATGCTACATATAACTTTTTGTTCCAGGTAGCGAATCTTAAACAACAACAACATAACAAATACAGTGTTTCCAGAGGACTATTGTGTGTGAGGAAAGAGAGAGAAGGAAGAGGAGGTGGTGGTGTAGCTCTGGTGGTAAGAAAAGGCTGGGGTTTTGAGGAGATTGTTATTCAGGGCTGTAAAGTTACGTTGGAAGTACCCTTGGGAATGAGTGATAACAGTGTATTGATCTTTGAGTACCTTGTAGAGCTAGGATTTAAATCCCCCAAAATAGAACTAGGAGACAAAAGGCTGGCATACTGAAAGCGGAATTATGAGGAGAAGAGAAGTTTCCTATGGGATATACAATGGGACACAGACCACACACTTAAATCTGTACAAAACATGATGAATTATGTCACCCCAAAAGTGTCAGGAGGCAGTAAACAGGTTTATCCCGGCCCAAAAGAAAAAAATCCGAGAAGCAAAAGAAGAATCCGTGGTTTAATAGGGCATGTATGGAAGCGAAGGAACTGAACAAAAAGGCGTGGAGGAACTTCCAAAATAACAGAACACCAGAAAGCAAAGAGAGATACCAGAGAACCAGGAATGAGTATGTTAGTGTGAGAAAAAAAAAGCAGAGAAAAATTATTGAAATGATATAGCAAACAAAGCCTAGACTGAACCAAAGTTACTCCACAGTCTCAACAGGAGGAAAAAAACAGTGAAAGAACAGGTAATGAAACTTAGAACAGGCAAGGACAGGTATACAGAGAATGAGAAAGAGGTTTGTGCAGAACTCAACAAGAGGTTCCAGGAGGTCCTTACAATAGAACAAGGTGAGGTCACTGCACTAGGAGAGGCCTTAGTAAACCATGTGGTATTTTAAGGGTTCGAAATTATGAGAGATGAATTCAAGAGACACCTGTTGGATCTGCATGTGAGAAAGGCTGTTGCTCCAGACCGGATCTCACCATGGGTATTGAAAGAGTGTGCAGAAGCACTTTGCTTCCCACTCTCCTTAGTGTATAGTAGGTCACTGGAGTCGGGAGACCTACCAGAAATATAGAAAACAGCAAATGTGGTCCCAATATACAAAAAGGGTGACAGACAAGAGGCACTGAACTACAGGACAGTGTCCTTAACTTGTTTACTAAGCAAGGTGATGGAGAAGATCATGAGAAAAAATCTAGTAACATATCTGGAGAAAAGGGAGTTTGTGACAAATCACCAATCATGGGTTCAGGGAGGGTAAATCTTGCCTCTCTGGCTTAATAGAATTCTACGACCAGGTGACAAAGATTAAGCAAGAAAGAGAAGGTGGGGTGGACTGCATTTTGTTGGACAGTCGGAAAGCCTTTGACACAGTATCCCATAAAAGGCTGGTACATAAGCTGAAGAGACAGGCAGGAGTAACTGGTAAAGTACTCCAGTTGACAAGGGAGTACCTAAGCAATAGGAAGCAGAGAGTTATAGTGAGGGGTGAGACCTCAGTTGTGGCGTGAATTCACCTGTATAGTCCCACAGGGCTCTGTACTCAGTCCTTTACTGTTTCTGATATACGTAAATGATCTCCCGGAGGGTATTGACTCAATTATCACAATGTGTGCTGAAGATGCGAAAATTATGAGACGGATTAAGACAGAGAAGGACTGCTTGAGGCTTCCAGAAGACCTTGACAAACTGAAGGAATGGTCGAACAAATAGTTGTTAGACTTTAACCCAAGCATATGTAATGTAATGAAGATAGGTGTAGTGAGCAGTAAGGCCAGATACAAGGTATCATTTGGGAGATGAAATTCTTCAAGAGTCGTAGAGAGAGAGAGAAGGACCTGGGAGTTGATATCACGCCAGACCTGTCCCCTGTATCCCATATCAAGAGGATAACATGAGCAGCATATGCCAGTGCCAGGTTGGCCTACATAAGAACGGCATTTAGAAACTTGTGTAAGGAATCATTCAAAACTTTGTATACCCACATACGTCAAACCAATCCTGGAATATGCAGCACCAGCATGGAGTCCATATCTAGTCAAGAATAAGACTAAACTGGAGAAGGTTCAAAGGTTTGCCATCAGACTATTACCCGAGATGAGGGGTATGAGCTACGAGGAGAGACTACAGGAATTAAACCTCACATCGCTGGAACACAGAAGAGTTAGGGGGAAAATGATCACCACATACAAGATTGTGAAAGGAATTGATAGGGTAGATAAGGACATGTTATTTAACACAAGAGGCACATGCACTCGGGCACACAGGTGGAAACTGAGTGCCCAAATGAACTACAGAGATATTAGACATAACTTTCTTTAGTGTCAGAGTGGTTGACAAATGGAATGCATTAAGAAGTGATGTGGTGGAGGCAGACTCCAATATGATAGAGCCCAGTAGACTCAGGAACCTGCACACCAGTTGATTGACAGGTGAGAGGCGGGACCAAAGAGCTAGAGCTCAACTCCTACAAGTACAAATAGGTGAGTATAGGGTTGGCTGGCCATCCTTCAATCATTCAACCATCCAGTAACAACATAATGAAATATAACGTTCCCACATAATACATGTATACATAGTGAAATTTAAATATATACAGGCATAAATATAGACACTGCAGCTAGCAGTATAATGGTTTAGAAAATTCCATTACCGGTTCATTTCCATTAATGAATAAGTATAGGTATGGGCTAACGGAATTTGTCAGAACTGGTTACGCTGGAGTGATAACAGATTTCTCAGCATATCCTCGACTCCAGTCCATTCCATCCAGTGGTCGACCCAACAGGAGCCCGTCCTCCAAACAAAGACCCAAAAGTGATTCAATGCACCTGCCAAATCCCGTTTATGAATGAAAAACGGTTTACACACGACTCACAACTGTTGACGTTCGAACACTTTCGGAACAAGTGTTTCACTGATGAATTCTGTTCGAACCACAACACTGTAAATGCAGCCCGTCCTCCAAGCAAAGACCCATAAGTGATTCAATACACCCATCATACCCCCTGTTTATGAATGAAAAACAATTTACGCACGACTCACAACTGATTTCGTTCGAACACTTCAGGAATAAGTGCTTCACTGATGAATTTGGTTCGAACTAGAATGCTGTAAAGGCGTCACCTATGTACTATAAATACAAATAATCGCCAACAGAATCTAAACACCTAACCTAACCTATGCCTATATATGCACAACATGCTAATATAATATAATATTATTTTATATTTGAGAAAATTCTTGTTTTGAATGAACAACATTTAAAAATTTATGAATGCGTCTGTGGGGTCGACCGCTGGATGTGATGGACGGCACAAAATACTTGTGCCGATGACAGGTTGCACGTGTAAACCGTTTTTCATTCATAAGCAAGAGGTTTGGTGGGTGCATTGAATCACTTTTGGGTCTTTGTTTGGAGGACGGGCTGCGGGCTGGCAACCCGTCCTCAACTCAAGTCCATTCCATCCAGCGGTCGACCCCACAGACGCATTTATAAATTTAACATTCTGTTCATTCAAAACATGAATATTCTCAAATATAAATTAATATTATAATATATTAGCATATTGTGCATATACAGGCATAGGTTAGGTTAGGTGTTTAGGTTCTGTTGGCATTTATTTGTATTTGTAGTACACGGGTGAAGCATTTATAGCGTTGTGGTTTGAACAAAATACGTCAATAGTTGTGAGTCGTGTGTAAACCGTTTTTCATTCATAAACTGAGTGTTTGTAGGCTGCATGGAGTCACTTTTAGGTCCTGGTTTGGAGGACGAGCTGGATGTCTTGTCCAGCTCGTCCTCGCAAACAAAGAGCCAAACCCCTTGTTTAAGAATGAAAAGCGGTTTACACTTGACTCACAACTGATGATGTCTGAACATTTCTGAAACAAGTGCTTCGCTCACGTCCTTTGTTCGAACCACAATTCCATAAATGTTCAGCCCGTCCTCCAAACAAAGATCCAAAAGTGATTCCATGCAGCTGCCAAACCCCCTGTTTATGAATGAAAAGCGGTTTACACACGACTCACAACTGCTGACGTTCGAACATATCCGGAACAAGTGTTTCACTGACGAATTTTGTTCGAATCACAACGCTATAAATGCTTCACCCACGTACTACAAATACAAATAATCGTCAACAGAACCTAAACACCTGACCTAACCTATCCTATGCCTATATATACACAATATGCTAATTTATTATAATATTAATTTATACTTGAGAAAATTCCCGTTTTGAATGAACTGCATGTTAAAAGTTATGAATGCGTCTGTGGGGTCGACCGCTGAATGTAATGGACTTGAGTCGAGGACGGGTTGAAATGTTTCACCCACGTACTCCAAATACAAATAATCACCAACAGATCTTAAACACCTAACCTAACCTACGCCTAACTGTAGATTTTTACGTAGTAATAATATTAAGTTACATATGAGAACAAATCAATGTTTAATACACAGTATGTTAAAATTGATGAATGCGTGTGTGGAGGACGGCCGCTGGTTTAAACAGCCTAGTGTGAGGACCGGTTGGTTTTTGTTTTACCGGATATTCATATAACCAATCCTTAAGACAGCACACTCCTAGGAGCTCCTCTGGGTTTGATGGTTATCATTAAAGTCCTTGATAATAAAATCACTGGCCTGAAGAGGATGGATGGGAGGAGGGAAGATCTTGATATTCACGATGCACTTTATCTCATCACCAGATGCCTGACCCTCTCCAGGATAACTTTTTTTTCTGAGGTATTTATCGTCCTAAAATAGCCAGAAGCTGGTGAATATGACTGCTTACTGAAAACAATATTAGAAAAAGCCTTCAACCTTTCCCTCAATGACCTTAATGAGCCTTTCAGTGAACTGTAAGGGTATTGACACTGATAATTTCAGATGAAATATATTTTTTAGAGAATCTGCACGGTAAACAAATCAATGTTAGAAAAATAATGCGCACTCCAAAATTTTCATAGACATTTACCATTACATTTCACGAGTGCTAGAGTCATATATGGCCTGGCTCCACAGCTCGGATTCGACATGAAAATCATTCAAAAACTAATTCATCCTGCTGCATTCTGCAATTAACACCTCAGTCTTCTCAACACAGGATCAGTAGACTGACCCTGTGTTCAGGGCCAACTGAACCAGTCCAGTTGATGACGGAAGGCCTTTACACAGACACGGAAACTTGGTACCATCAGGATAGGAAGGGAACTACCAGGAGGAAGCGCCAAACCTTTATGATTATATAGCACTGGGATGGAATCAGGATAAGGATTTGGGGTGGGACGGGAGGAGGGGGGAGGAATGGTGCCCAACCACTTGGACTCTCGGGGATTGAACGGCGACCTGCATGAAGTGAGACCGTCGCTGTACCGTCCAGCCCAAGTGGTTGGCTACCATCAGGAGGTACCATGACCCCCCTGATGGTACCGGCCTCCCACGCTCCTTCCATAGCGTCAGAGGGTTCTTGGACCCAACCCTTTCTCAAAGTTAATGGGCAACTAATCTCTTTTTTAATATTTCAAGACGATAAGTTCCACTCACCGGCGGTGACCCTCATGGCAGTGGCCGAATTTTTATTGTATATGAGAGATAGAGAACAGAGAGAGAGAGAGAGAGAGAGAGAGAGAGAGAGAGAGAGAGAGAGAGAGAGAGAGAGAGAGAGAGAGAGAGAGAGAGAGAGAGAGAGAGAGAGAGAGAGAGAGAGAGAGAGAGAGAGAGAGAGAGAGAGAGAGAGAGAGAGAGAGAGAGAGAGAGAGAGAGAGAGAGAGAGAGAGAGAACAGAGAGGTAGAGACAGAGAGAACAGAGAGGTAGTGAACAGAGCCAAACAAACAGATTTAAAGACAGAGACAGACAGATAGATACTCAAACAGGCACAAAGAGACAGAGAGAAGCCGACCAACAGAAACAGACAGAGAAGGGGAGACAGAGACAGAAACTAAGGCAGAGAGAGAGAAACACAGACTGATATAAATAGAGACAGAAAGATACCCAGACAGAAACCTAGACAGAGATGCATAGATGGAGAGATTGATAGATGGATGGATAGGGGGATAGATGGCTAGATATATAGATGAATAAATAGATAGATCGATACTCGGATAAATGGATGGATAGATAGATAAAACAGTAGATGGATTTAGGGTATTAGATTGATGGATAGTTGGAGGCATAAATGAATAGACAGATGGATGGATACTTGGACCTGGATCTTACCAGGAGAGGGTCTCGGGAGTTCTACCCCCCCGACCCCGGCCTGAGGCCATGCTCGACTTGTGATACCTTGGCTGTTGCTTCAACCAGTTCTCGCACTTTCTTACAGTCAATATTGACTTATTAAATAAGTGCAAATGTGACATACTAATTTACTGTGAATATTTTAGTTTACCTTGAAAAGCTTCATAGAAAACACCGACCTTATCTAACCTTCTTAGTATGTTAAGATAAGCATCTTATTGCTTCGTAATTACAATTATTACTTAACCTATAATAGGTTAAATAATAATTGTAATTACGAAGCAATAAGATGCTTATTTTAACATACTAAGAAGGTTAGATAAGGTCGGTGTTTTCTATGAAGCTTTTCAAGGTAAACTAAAATATTCACAATAAATTAGTATGTCACATATGCACGTATTTAATAAGTCAATATTGACTATACGAAAGTGCGAGAACGGGTTGGTTGCTTGCAGCTGCCCGTAAGCCCACATTTCCACTACAGCCCGGTTGGTCCGGCACTTCTTGTATGAAATTATCTAATGTTGTGAGAAGGCTCTGGAAGCAGTCCACCTTTGTTCCGGCAATATGTGTAATGCTTGCTGGGAGGGTATTGATCAGCCGTCAACCTCAGATGTTCAGACTGTGCTCTCTGATTGTGCCTATGGCACCTCTACTCCTCCCTGGTTCTATTCAATATTTCCTTCCGTATCTTTCGTTCCAGTATGTTGATATTCTACTGTGCAAATTTGGGGCCAGGCCCTCCAGTATTTTCTGTGTAATTTATTTGATATCTTTCTCGTCTCTTCTTTCCAGAGATTACATTTTTGAGCTTTGAGACGGTCCCAGTAGTTTAGATGTTTTAACGTGTCTATATGTGTCGTATATGTTCTCTGTTTTTCCTCTATTTCAGAGATCTCTCCCGCTCTGAAAGGTGAAGTGAGCACCGAGCAATGCTCAAGACGGGACAGCACTAGTGATTTAAATAGCATTAGCATTGTTGTGGGAGCCGTGGATTTGAACGTTCTCATAATCCATCTTATCATTTTCCTAACCGCCGCTATATTTGCTCGATAATGTTCACTAAATGTCAGGTCGTCAGACATCATACTTCCCAGATCCTTTACATGTTACTTTCCTTGTATGATTAAGTCTGATTATGTGCTGTACTCTGTGTTTCGCTTAAGTTTCTCGTTTCCACCATATCTAAGTACTGTACCTGGAACTTATCACTGTTAAACATCATGTTATTTTCCGTTGCCTAATCAAAGACTATTAATATCGACTTGTAATTTATAGGAGGAAATTTTCACGCTTATTTTTGCATCATCAGCAAAGGATGACACGAAGTTATGACTAAAATTTTTGTCTATATCTGGATAGATGGGTATATTAGAAGGGGTGAATGATTAGAGAAATGGATGGATAGATATATGGGTTAATAGAGTAATAGACAGATTAAAAGTAGATGGATGGATCGATGTATGGATAGGAGGACAATTGGATGGATAGAGAGATGGATAGATAGATGGATGGACGGAGAGAGAAATGGATGGCTCGATAGACAGATGGACAGAAAGATGGATAGATATAGAGCTGGATAGAATGTGACAACCAACAATTCCTAAAATGTCTGAAATGTTGTTTGATTAAATAATGTTTTTTTTTCTGCCGTTATCGACGTTAATTCTACGGTACAAGAGCAGACTTGGCCACTGAGAGAGAGAACGAAGTAGGGAACGGAGAGGGAGAGAGAACACAAAGCAGGAAGAATGTAGGAAAAGAGTGAGAAAGATTGGGAGAAGGAGAGAAAGCTGAGGAATGTAAGGAGAATGGTAAAGAGGGAAGGAAAGACTGAGGGGTGACATTGTTGTCGTCCCCACTGTCACCTCTGAAGGGGAATCAGCCTCTGCAGCCCCTTCACAAGTCCCGTATGTAAAATGTCTAACCAAAAGTCTTTTAGAGACGAGCATTCATTTAAATATTAATGTATTCAGATATTAATATGTAAAACCCGCGCTCAGACGCCTGGTGTGCATTTTTGGCCCACTCTGTTAATCACAGTGACGTTGATACTTTTAGGCCACAATGGCTACATTTTCACTACCATCGCTGTGATAGATACGAGTCTGTGTGGGAGGAAACAGTGTGTGTGTTTGGGGGAGATTGGTAGAGTGTTTGTTTGGGTAGATAGGGAGGGCGTGTGTTGCGTATAGGGGAGGGATGTGTGTGTACTAACCTAATTGTGCTTGCAGGGATTGAGCTTTGGCTCTTTGGTCCCGCCTCTCAACTGTCAATCAACTGGTGTACAGATTCCTGAGCCTACTGGGCTCTATCATATCTACTTTTGAAACTGTGTATGAAGTCAGCCTCCACCACATCACTTCCTAGTGCATTCCATTTATTAACTACTCTGTGTGTGTGTGTGTGTGTGGGAGATGTTACGTACTCCTAGCAGAATACGTATATAAATTTGAAATAGCATTTTTGTTTCCATTATATCATTGCCTGTATATGTACACACATTGTGTTTTAGTAAATTATCGTGTGGTGTGGCAGCGTCAGTGGACAGGAGCGCGGTTGCCTTTGCACATGTCTATTACCTGATTGATACGGGAAAGCTGGACCTGTTCAGTTTGGAAGTTCCAGATGTCACTTTTATTTAGTTAGGAAATTGTTTATATTCTGTAATTAAACAGGAGGCATTGTACTTATATATTTTGTAAGTAACTATTATCTGTAATTTGCATTCCTGTGTGTTTTGAGAACAAGTGGTTGTTCAATTAGTTTTAAATATTAAAAAGTCCTTAGTTTCCATCCCTCATCCTGGGATGAGGCAGACGGGAGGTGAGAATGTGGGTAGCGCCAGAGCGAGAGTCAGTAGCTGATACGGGACCAGGAGAGTAACATGTGGGAGATAAGTCTTTACATTCATTTTGGTGCCATATTTTATTTGTTATATTTAGTGATATGACAATACTTTCGTTGTTGTATAAGTTACTTTACCATCTGTGTTTTTATATTATACTGTCTTGAATATATATCTATATAATATTTTGTATCTATTCTTCAGTCCTAAAGGAAGAGTTTTATTTATGTGCTCATTACTTATCAAGGGGTTATACTGGTGACGCGCTTTAGAGAGCAGCAGTGGTATCCCTAGACGTAATTAAAGTTTGGCTGCTGTAGGGTCACGAGCCGTAGCGAACGATAGGTAACAAAGAGTTATGGGGGCCTGTGCCGGGAAATATTGTTCCCACTTAACCTTAATTATGCTAATCTAACCTTGCCTTCCTAGGTACCATTGTGTCAAGTGTCTGTGTGTTTCTTAAGAACTATTCCATGTGCCAAGCAAGCCTTCCTGTGTGTCAAGTAACAACGTTTCACGATTTTGAGGTAAGTCATCCTATATATTTTGTTTGTGCAGTGAGGCCAAGCGAATTTTCAGTGTGGTGACAATTTTACAGTGAAGTGTAGTGCAGTGCCATTGTTTTAATTATTTTTGTGAATCAAGTGCCAAGTGGTAGTAACGATGGAGGAGAAAGTTGCAGCGTTGGTGGCTCACCCAGACTTTGAAAGGATTCAGAGCCTTAAAAAGACTGAGTTAATACAAATGGCAAATCAGTTGGATTTGACCGCCAACAATAGAATGGTTAAAGCCCAAATATTGAAAGTCATTGTGACACATTTTGTTGAGAATGGGGAGTTAGATGATGAAATTCTAGAAGAGTTAAGAGAGGAGTCGAGTGATCAGATGACGTTAAAGCGTCTTGAGTTAGAAGCGCAAATAGCCAATGCTAAGCTTGAAGCTCAAAAAGAACAGAGAATATTAGAGGCTGAAGCTCAGCAGAGGGAGCTTGAGACTAGACGTTTAGAAATTGAGGCACAGTTGCAAATAGAAGACACAAAAAAGCAACAATTAGAGATTCAACAACAAATGGCTGACATTAACTTCAGGCTTGAATCACAGCGTATGGCAGCTGGGCATGGAAATACTAGTAATGTTTCAATAAATAGTGATAATAATCCCATCAGGACGCATAAGTATATAGAGTTACCAAAGTTCAATGAGGAGGATCCTGAGGTTTTCTTTGCACATTTTTATAAAATTGCCATCAGTATGAACTGGCCAAGGGATCAGTGGGTAGCCATTATGCAGTCTCAATTTAAGGGGCGTAGTCAGGAGGTTTTCACATCCCTACCTGACGCTCATAGTTTTGATTATGAATTTGTAAAGAAAAGCATCTTAAATGCTTACCAGTTAAATCCAGAGGCACACAGGCAAAAGTTTAGAAATCTAAGGAGGACAAGTGATCAGACAATAGCAGATTTTACTCGTCAGAAGACGAATTTTTGCAACAGATGGTTAAAGTCACTTTCAGTCACTGATTTTGATGCTCTAAAGAATCTTCTTATAATGGAAGAAGTATTGTCATGTCTCCCAGACCAGTTGTCTACTTTTATGGCAGAACAAAAGAATGTAACAGACATTTATGAGCTGTCAAAGCTCGCGGATGAGCATGAGTTGTTGACTAAGGCCCAGTTTACGGCCACTTCACCTAAGTCTAGTCGTAGAGTAAATTATAATGCTCACCGAACTCCTTATCAGAATCCATCCCGTCCTAGTACTCCAGTTACTCCCATGAGCTCTTCTCTTACAAAATCTACTCCTGCTACTTCCTTGTCAGGAATGTCAACTAATAATAAGGTTATTTCTAAACCTACAGTTGGTTCCACAAGTGTGTCCACTGTAAGGTCCTGTTCCCATTGTAAGAGAAAAGGCCATGGAATTCATTCATGTTTTATATTGCACCCTGAGTTACGACCAACTGGTCTCATTTATTGCAGAGGTGTGCAAAATAAACTTACTAATAAACATGTAACTGTAAACCCCAATTGGGTGAAACAGTATTCACCATATATGT
This sequence comes from Procambarus clarkii, assembly GCF_040958095.1. Taxonomy (NCBI): domain Eukaryota; kingdom Metazoa; phylum Arthropoda; class Malacostraca; order Decapoda; family Cambaridae; genus Procambarus; species Procambarus clarkii. The sequence goes on from NC_091155.1 coordinate 4,967,058, forward strand.
CTTCAGGTGAAGTTTTGTGTATTAATGGGAAGTGGAAGCCAGTGGTTATTCTTCGTGATACAGGTGCTTCCCAAACCATAATTTCATCCAGTATTCTTTCCGATGTTGAAAAGAAAGAGACAGGAAAGTTTGTTGTTCTTCGGAGTGTTGCAGGATGTAAAACTGTACCTCTAATAGACATTAATTTCAGATCCACCATTACACCACGTTTATGCACTGTGGGTGTTAGTACACAGTTGCCCATCCCAGGTGTGGATGTTATATTGGGTAATGATGTGGCCATAAATCATGTTGTGGGTGAGATTGATCCCCGTTTGTATAAACAGCCAGTTGCAGACCATGTTTATTCTGCCTGTGCTGAAGTTAGTTCTATGAATGAACCTGTTGTAGAAGATGGTTTTGTCCATTCTACCTGTGCTGATGTCAGTACTAATATAAATCCAGTTGTCAGTTCTGATGTTACTCAAGCATTTGTTCCAGTAACCAGTACCCCTTCAGTGGAGAAGTGGGATGTGGTTGTTCCAGATTCCTGTGTGGCCGACTTAGTTGTTGAGAGTAAGCCTGATACTATGACTCTGCTTTATTCCAATAAATTGGGAAAGGATGTCCATGTACCATTGTCTTGCCCGCTCACTACGAACGTTGTGCCAGGAGTTGAGAGAAACTTAAAAGCCACGACTCTGTATTCCAGCCAAGTGAATGGTTTAGGACAAGATGTTGGGTTGGCAGAAGTATTCCCGCTCACTCCAAGTTTCGAATCAGTTGTCGAGAGTAAGTCCGTTGTAGAGGCCCCGCCTCACCCTAGTCAAGGTGATATAATAGGGGAGGAGGTCAAACTACCTGTTACTTGCCCGCTCGTTTCAGATTCCCTTCATTTAAGTGCTTTGAGTAGAACTGACCCTAAGATTTCAGAGAGAAGCAAGGAGACAGTCTGTACTGTAGATCCAGTTTTGGAGAGTGTGGGAAAGCAGCCAGAGGATCAGCTTCTGTTGAGTAGATGGAGACCCATTGAGCCTCCCTCTTCAGTTGTCTGTGAGGATGTGACCCAGCTTGGTAGTGATATTATTGATTGTGAGCAGACTCCAAGCAGCTCCAGAAGTCATGGGAGGAAATTTTGGTAAAATCATTAAGAGTGGTAAAGTAGCATTTGGATCTAAGTTGCAGAGTTGTGATTCTTATTCTATGTGGAGTAAGTATTTCTCATTGTGTACATTGAGTCAGAGTGTGTGTAGGATGTTGAAATCTACTTTTATTCTGCAGGAGCCATTTTCTTGTGAAGTAATGGACTGTGGGACATCTTTGTCAAGCCTTGTGGTTGAGCAGAGAGAGTTTACTCAAGTAGGTTGTGCATCCAGTTCTGAGGAAGTGGTGAGTTATGCTAGAGCAGTGTCTCTATATTCAGATCCAGGTAATTTTGATGCACGAGTGATAAAAGTGTATGTTCCACTTAAGTGTGGTGTTGACTTTCAGAGTCATATTGGAGTTGACTTTCAGAGTCATATTGTGGGTGAAGGATTAAATCATACTGGGGAGTAGATGTTTGAGGCTCCAGGTGTGTATTTCAAGTTGGAGGATAAGGTTATTCTACCTAGAGTTAATCATTGTGAAGGGTTACAGATTATCCTTGGGTGTTTCCCAGGTAATCTGCTGTGCATCTTCAAGATGTTAAGACCCTTAAACCTCTTGGTTGATGGGTTGTCATCAGACGTAAATCACTTGGGAAGTGATGGTGAGGGTTGTAAAGTTTTCGGCATGTTTTATTTAGTCTTTTGGAAGACTAGACGGTTGATGAAAGTGTGTGTTGTGTTCAAGTTCACCATCAGGGGGTGTGAACTTGTCTTGAGAGTTATGATTGAGATATGGTGCCTAGGCATACGCCTGTTTTCTTTCACTGATCGTTATGACAGATTTATGAGGCAATTGATTTCTGTGTTCCTTATGGATCATCTGAGTCAGTTCGATCAGGTAGTCTTTGCACTTATCTTGGGTTGTATTTCTTGGTTTGAAGGTCAAAGTTTTGCTAAGTCGGTGTCTTGTGTTTCGGAAGGTTCTATGAATGGGAAAGTCTTATGCATAATTGTGAGGTTTAATGCTAATTTCTCTAATTTTAGTATCCATTGGGCGAGAGTATGTGTTCCACAGAGGATCAAGAGTGATGAAGAGCAGATGTCTGTGTCAGAGCATACCCAGGAGAAGTCCCAAATCTACTCAACATCCAGTCAGCTTCAATTAAGCAGTTCAGCTCCAGAAAAAGGGAGTAATGGAAAATGGAGTCTGTCTTGGAAAACTTCACCATGTGGAAAAGGGATCACATGGAAATACGGAACTGATCTTGGAGAAATAGTAGAAACATATGAAAAGCTAAATTGCCATGATAACTGTGTGAAAGCAGCTACCTTTATTGACAATTCTATTCATGCTACTAATGATACTGTTGTAGATAGGAGTGTGAAATATGATCTGAAACAAAGTGAAATAAATGAGATAGTACCCTGGAGAGATAAATTTGCATACTCCAGTGACACATATGTAGAACATAGTCATAAGACTGAAATTTCTGAGTTTCCTGTAAGACTATATTTGGAGTATTTTCATTTTTGTCCAGAAATGTGTTCTTATTACTTATACATGTTTGGTGTAATTATTACCATAAATCTCAAGTGTCATACATTTTACTTTGAAAAAATGCCATTGATCTTCAATCTATTGCATTTTTTTTCTTGGAGGTGGAAGTGTTACGTACTCCTAGCAGAATACGTATATAAATTTGAAATAGCATTTTTGTTTCCATTATATCATTGCCTGTATATGTACACACATTGTGTTTTAGTAAATTATCGTGTGGTGTGGCAGCGTCAGTGGACAGGAGCGCGGTTGCCTTTGCACACGTCTATTACCTGATTGATACGGGAAAGCTGGACCTGTTCAGTTTGGAAGTTCCAGATGTCACTTTTATTTAGTTAGGAAATTGTTTATATTCTGTAATTAAACAGGAGGCATTGTACTTATATATTTTGTAAGTAACTATTATCTGTAATTTGCATTCCTGTGTGTTTTGAGAACAAGTGGTTGTTCAATTAGTTTTAAATATTAAAAAGTCCTTAGTTTCCATCCCTCATCCTGGGATGAGGCAGACGGGAGGTGAGAATGTGGGTAGCGCCAGAGCGAGAGTCAGTAGCTGATACGGGACCAGGAGAGTAACATGTGGGAGATAAGTCTTTACATTCATTTTGGTGCCATATTTTATTTGCTATATTTAGTGATATGACAATACTTTCGTTGTTGTATAAGTTACTTTACCATCTGTGTTTTTATATTATACTGTCTTGAATATATATCTATATAATATTTTGTATCTATTCTTCAGTCCTAAAGGAAGAGTTTTATTTATGTGCTCATTACTTATCAAGGGGTTATACTGGTGACGCGCTTTAGAGAGCAGCAGTGGTATCCCTAGACGTAATTAAAGTTTGGCTGCTGTAGGGTCACGAGCCGTAACGAACGATAGGTAACAGGAGACACCTGGTAGGGTGTGGTCGGATATTTTCGTCGTCATATTGAAGGTTTCGCTGGCATTTCAGCACCCCTGACTGATCTGACAAAGAAAAATGCGAAGTTTGTGTGGAAATCTGAGCATGACGAGGCCTATCGCAAACTGAAAGACCAACTAATCACGACACCGGTATTGGATATTCCTGATTTTGAGAAATAGTGGGAGGTGCACACTGACGCCAGCGGTATTGCTATTGGCGGGTGCTTAATTCAGCGAGATGCGGATAATTTACCCCATCCAGTAGCCTATTTCAGTAGGAAGGTCAAAGGACCTGAAGTTCGTTATTCAGCTACGGATCGGGAGGCACTGGCAGTAGTAGAATCAGTTAGGTATTTCGAACCTTACCTATTTCAGCGGCACTTTGTAATCTACACAGACCATCGAGCGTTAACACACATATTTAAAAAGCGAACAAAATGCGACGAATGTCACGCTGGTCTCACGAACTTTCGGCCCACTCATTCCAGATTTTGTACAAGCCTGGTCCAGCACATGTTGTGCCAGATACGTTAAGTAGGAACATAGCGGCAGTTCAAAATAATGTAAATATTGAAACCATTCCATCAGATAAAATGAGAGAATACCAGATGAGCGAGCCTAGACGGAAAGAAATTATTGAGTATTTAGAAGGAGGAAAATACCCAAAAACGAAAAAGAATTTACCTATTCATGATTTTGAGATGAAACAGGGCGTCCTGTATTATGTTAATAGCCAGAATGATAGGGCAGTATTTCAGCTAGTTATTCCGGACGCGTTGCGGTCATCAGCGTTAAAGCTTGCGCATGCTTCAAAAATTGCAGGGCATCCGGGGTTTTTAAAACGCACTTAAAAGCAAAGTCTCCATTTTATTTCCCAGGATTACTTTCTGAAGTAATCAATTTCGTAAAGTCGTGCCCTCGTTGCCAGAGGAGGAAAGGCACCATTAAGGTACAAGCCCCACTTCAGGAATTTCCTGAAATTCGTGAACCGTGGGGGTTCAATCAATCAAATCGTGTGGGGGCCGATTTGATTGATTTACATCACAGTCATTCAGGTAACAGATACGTGTTGGTGCTAGTTGACCATTTGTCTAGGTACACTACACTAGTTGCATTACCTCAGAAGGATTCTCGTACAGGTTGCAGATGCGTTCTTGCGTAGGTTCGTTACTGTATTCGGACCTCCTAAAGTTTTAGTCTCTGACCGGGGTCAAGAATTCAATGGGAATATATTTAGAGAAGTTTGTAAGATTTTAGAGACAACTTCGGCTTTTACAACAGCCTACCACCCACAAGCAAACGGAGTGACGGAACGGACTAATCGTTCAGTCAAGGATATGCTTGCAATCCTTGCTGAACATGACGCAAACACCTGGGATGAACACCTACCCTATGTTCAGTTCGCTTTGAATACTACCATCCACCAATTAATTAACACCCAACCACTTCATTTGTTTACTGGTAATTCATGCAATTTCCCGTCAGGTCTGCTTAACAGACATAATGTTGCATACGGGGAGGACTATCCTTCAGAGGTCCTTGGAAAAATGAGAAATGCATGGAGTATTGCAGCTGAAGCGTCCAAGAAGGCACGGACTCGGTATGCTCATTTTTATGACAAGAAAGTGCGCCCTCTTGAGTTGAAGGAAGGAAGCCTCGTATTGAGAGTGAATGAGGCTGCGCCCGCCAATCAGAGCAGGAAACTAGCTCCGAGGTGGCGAGGACCATATAGAGTAATTAAAAGGGCGGGGCCGGTTAATCTTGTTTTAAAAGGAGTGTTCGAGGACCAGGTGGAAAGGACAATTCATGTAAATAAATTGAAACATTATCATGCTAGAGAGGAATTAGAACTGCCTTCAGCGGGTCTAGTTCCTGACTCAGCAGTGCTGACTCATGGCTTCACCGACGAGTCAGAAGATGAGGACGACCCTCTGTCATCGCTCATCAGTAGTCAGGTGCAGTCTCGCCACCCTATGGTGACGAGATATCGCGCTATACAGTAAAGTAACTTCCCTTGTTAGTATAATTTAGCATTCATTAGATTTTCCTGTAAAGGCAATGAGGTGAACTATCTCTATACTTGACTCAGGTAGCAACTTTTACCGTGCTCTGGGGTTCCACCTCCACCAAACCCAGAGTATATCTATGCTTCCGCTGTGTTGTGTCTGTCTGTCTGTTCCCAGGTCTGAGTGGTACACCGACCCAGTTGTTCCAGCCACACGTGAACCCTTGTCTGTAAAGACCGAGGGGGAAGGCACGTCACACAAAGCCCTCCCCCCACCAGACCCAGTAACCCATACATCAGTTACTTTAAGGATGAGTGACTGTCCAAGAGTCACCCGGCCGACGCCTCACGTCACTAACGAGGTTGTCAGGGCCAGCGAGCTGTCCACATATAGCAGTCACCGGAGGTGCCATACAACGCCGGGGTAGCTGTCTCGAGATCACCACTACCCACCTGCTGCGTCATCAAGACTGCAGCCATTCCAGCAGTGTTGGAGGAGAGGTCAAGAAATGGAAAGCACGTAGCAGTACTCAAGAATTTCGCCGGAAGATTAATGATTACGTCATCTGAAGTAACAAGAAAGCGGAAGTAAGGCGGTCACAGGTGGAAGGCACGGTTTCCCTACAGAGTACCGGGACTCGCCAATAGAAGGTCGCAAAATTGTCTCCTTTGGCCTAAAGTCGGCGGTACGAGGGTATACACAGTTGGTGTTTACGGCCTAGTAACCTGGTGACATTAAGAAACGCCTAAGATGACGTGAGCAATGATGGAAGACGAGATTCACCTGTTCTGCAAACAAGCAACCCTCCTCTACGACCTTCTGACACCACTCCTGCTAAGAGACACCGTTGGTACATCCAGTCCTGCTCTGCGGTGGTCATCTGCGCCGTCAAGTTTAACATCAAGACTGCCGTGTGAACTGTGATTGATACGAAGGCGTGTGGACTGTCGAGAGCAAGATCAATGGCCGAAGTAACAGTATTCTACAGCTATCACTTGGCACTCCGCTCTACTACACTCTGTCGTCATTCAAGAGTACCGGATGGGAGTACAAGAGGACCAGGTATTGATGTCTACACATGGGAAGAAGCAAGATCGACACCGTCATCGTCAGCGACTACATTCAGCATCCAGCAGCATCGATTTTTTTTCTCGATTACTCAATATAACCAATTGATACAAACGATAAAGTTGGCTCTGAACATCTGTGTAAAGAATATCTGGACACTTTTGTTTAAATGTTGAAAAACAGATTTAGAATCACGATACTTTATAAATGTTGAAAAACAGATTTCAAATAATTAATCTGGTATAATGATATATGAAAATTTTACTCTATAAATTGGTCAGTAATTAAAATCGAAGCCCCTGTGTAATTGTTTAAGCCCAGAACAAACGGTTATGGAAAATTATGTTGTGTGCTACTTTTTCAGAATGTTTGAACACAGGAGAGGCGGACCAATATAAACATTGACACTCTTACAGTGAGTGCGGCCACTTGGCTGTACAGTCGGCTGAAACCTGTGATATAGTATAGGAATTTTTTATTTTATTTTTAGATACATGTAATAAACATTAGGTGTGTTCCTTAGCATGTCAAGGTTGACATTGATGAGGGAGTAGATAGTACACGGATGTGAGTGAGCTTGATAGTTCCGTAGTACGCTCCCGGATGACTGAAAGTTCAGTCTGAAGATATAACTTTAATGTTTATGTTTGAGCACGGTGTGGCCGGCTCTAGAGGACACATGAACTTGGCTAGTGAAGAGCCGAGAGAGTATAATAGCTAGTCTTTGATGTTAGAGTAGGGACATGTTATTTAGCTATGTCAGTAAGGGTAGGATGTATGTTTTCTGATGTTGGAGGATTGCTGTCAGTTGACAGCTGAGAAATTTATGAAGTTAAACATGTTTATGATGATGATGTTGGACACTCAAATAATTGTCAAATTTTCTTAGTTAGGTTAGCTTTTGTTTGTGGCATGAGTTGAATTGTGGATTTGGATACTAAACCTCGTTATTTTTAACAAATTAACAAGGTTTACTAAGTGCTTGTGCGGGGGGGGGGGGGGTTGTAACAAACTAGGCTGTTGTAAGAATTATCCAGAAGGTTCCAGAAGTCGGGTAAGGACCTGACCTCTCAACGCGCATTCCTCTGGGGATTAGCAAGTCTGAGTCACAAAATGGCGGACATCTTTGTTCATAGTTTTGTATAATGAACCATTCTATAGTATTCACTTATTTAGAGAAATTAGCCTTTATTCATTTTGTATTAAAATGGTATTGTATAATATTACTGGGTACAATATCAAGAGTATTCTAATTATTAGGAGAATGAGTTTAAGTCACCATCAGTGACGTCACTATCCATGACTAGACCTCGGCGCGGAAGAATTTGAGTGACCTGGCGGTCACAGGTCACAACAGTTTCCACATTCAGTAATTCTCAAAGTTCAAATAACCATTTTGGGGATCGGGAATAGCTTTTCCTTAAGAGGCTTGTGTAATTTAACTTCAGTAAAATATTTCAACTAATCTGGATCAATTCAGTACAAACAGAGGTTAATTGTTAAACTTAAGCCTTGCTAGTAACTTGGTAAAACTTAGACTATGCGGAAGGATACAGTGCTCTAGTCTGGGGAAGACCAGACGAGGAGAGATTAGTGTGTGATCGAGATCAACTGGGAGAGGTCAACGATCTCACCTCTCCCCCCAAGACCAGCACTCCACCCAAGCTGGTCAACGTAGAGGTATAGTTGCTATTGTTATTTATTGGGATAGTCAATTCATTGCCTTAAATGCCAAGTAGGGAGTGTTAAAGTGATAGGGAGTGTTCCTCTTTAGATTTTGTTTTAGTTTTCTTTTAATAAATTAATTAGTTAATAATCTGCACTTTCATTATTTCCATGTGTTTATTATATGTATGTGAATTGGTCTTTGTCACGTGGTCCACACGAGGCAGAGTTGAATTGGGCGCCGATTCTAACATCGAATCAGAATTCATCATTCCCGTTTAATTAATTCCACACTTAAGATCTTAAAGGGTATCGGTTATAGTGGGAATCAAGCCCCAAGGTTGATTAATTAGCATGATCGATCCAGACCTCGATCATTGCTCAGTGTTACTGGTCTGGTGGTGGCGGCGGAGGCGACTCTAGGGTTTTGCTCAAAGCCTAGGTCACGTCATACGGGTTGTAGAATCCTAAGTCGGTCAATCGTCTTAGGACCACGTGGCGTGGAGTCGGCTTTAGTAAAGGTTTTGGAGTCCCTTGTAGAGAATAAAAAGTAAGAATACGGGTAGAGGGAGTAAAAGGTAGGAAAGGTCAATCGAGAACCTCCCCCCCCCCCCCCGGTGTTACACCTGCATCATCGCCCTGACCTTCATCATCACCCCTGACCTTCATCACCACTGTAATCTGCATCATCACCCTGACCTGCATCATCACCCTGACCTGCATCATCACCATAATCTGCTTCATCACCATTCAGCATCATCACCCTGACCTGCATCATCACCCTGACCTGCATCATCACCATAATCTGCTTCATCACCATTCAGCATCATCACCCTGACCTGCATCATCACCATAATCTGCTTCATCACCATTCAGCATCATCACCCTGAATTGCATTATCACTCTAAATTACATCATTCCTCTAAATTCCTCTAAAAGACTCTAAAGTCCTCCCCACCATTCTTCCCCTCCTTGTCCCCTCGTCCTCTTAACTATTCCCTACTCCCCTATCCCGTCGTCTTCCTAACTATTCCCCACTCCCCCGTCCCTGCGTCCTCTCCCACCATTCCCTCCTCCACCGCCCCCATGTCCTCCACACCATTCCCAACTTCACCATCCCCTCGTCCTCTCCACCATCTCCCACTCCCCTGTCCCCTCGTCCTCCCTGATATTCCTCCCTCACTCGTCCCTTCGTCCTCCCCATCATTCCCCACTCTCCCCTGCCCCACGGCCTCCCCCCACCATTCCCTCCTCCACCGTCCCTCCGTCCTCCACACCATTCCCTCCTCCACCGTCCCTCCGTCCTCCACACCATTCCCCTCGTCCGATACATTCCCAAATGATCTGACGTTCTATCACTGAAAAGTATGGTAAACAACACAGCTCAATTCCAGTGCAATGTCACAAAATAATTAAATCAAAATGAAAATAAATAGAATTCTATGAATATTAAATTTATCAACACAATCGGAAACATTGAAATGGAATCGTACCATATTTAGTATAGTGTGTGTGTTGCTCTTACGTGCTACAGATGGTGCTGTTTTTCAAAAAATCATGTTTTTACCTATCACAAGTGTGGCATTTATATAGTCGGTATATAAAAAAAAACATGCTTGTATTCGAATTCAACGTTGTTTCAAAATTTCAAATAATCGTTGAAGAACATTTGGAGATTAGCGATTTTGAATAAATGAACGTGTACATTTTTTTTATATACATTGCATCATCAATGAATTGCATCGTTACTAAATTGCAGAATTAATCTGAATTGCGTCATCACTGAACTGCATCTTCACATTGACAATCATCATCATACTCTGACATGCATTTTTTTACTGACCTGCATCATCATACTGACTCACTGAGAAGGGTGTCGACGACATACATGCAGACTTTGTTATGCAAGCGCCTTGGGAATCTCTGAGAGCAGACTTTAAGATTATGGTTATTGAAGGAAAAAAGAACCAGACAAATCCTCATCTGCTACGTAACATTGCACAGATGCATATAGAAGCAAACTTGGCATCCGGCAGCTTCACATACTTCACAGATGGATCAGTAGACCAGTAGGGACAAGAAACCGGAGCTGCAGTTAAAGCAGGAAACTCTGTAAATAGTTGGAGGCTCTCAAATGGGTGTTCGACTTTACATATATGGGTAGAACCAGATTCACTGTTCCGTGATGCAGGTAGAACCAGACTCACTGTTCCGTGATGCGGGTAGAACCAGACTCACTGTTCCGTGATGCGGGTAGAACCAGACTCACTGTGCCGTAATGTGGGTAGAACCAGACTCACTATCTGGTGTCAGTATACAAGCCAGATACTGTTTATACAGCAATATACACACTGTTTTTCCAGATATGCATTCAGTTAGCAGAACTATCTCCAAGGTCTGGAGCTGTGTCCAGGTTCTGGAGTTATATGGTCTTGTAGCGTGTGTGCCTTGAGAATAAAGACTGAGCAGCATACAGGTTCTGGCACTTTGAACAATAATTTTGACTAGCCAATATCAGAAAACAAAACCAGATCCAGGAGTTGGAGTCAGGAATAAGGGTCGACAGTGATCTATCCGCTCTTTGCCATATGCTATAAAATGTGCTAAAGAAACTGTTTAAAGGCACCACGGACCAGGGTCGGACTCCAGTTTTGGAGCCCGACGTCATTGTCGGTGTTTTGTTCTGCCTTAAACTTCGACACGATAAGGTTCTTGTGTTAAGGTATAGAACCATGTTCGCTATATTATTCCCTGGCTGTGGGCGAGAACGATACAAGCACAAATATCAACATAGTGAATATTTGGGAGCAGAATGTGAATTTGGAGAGCCAGAGACAACAGTGGACACCAGGAGCTGCCCTTGTAGTGCCAAGCGGCGAGGGGGCCCAATGTAATGCCAAGGAAGGAGAGAGATGGCCTAAGAGTGCCAAGGAAGCGGAGAGGGGCCCTGGTAGTACCAAGGAAGCGAAGTGGGGCCCCTAGTAGTGTCAAGGAGAGAGAGGCCTCTGGTAGTGCCAAGGAAGCAGTGAGGCCCCCCCTGGTAGTGCCAGGGCTGAAGGTCAGGGACGTTACACAGCCCAGGACCGGGAGGGAGAAGACCACAGCCCAGCGCCAGGCCAGGGAGGGAGAAGACCACAGCCCAGTGCCAGGCCAGGGAGGGAGAAGACCACAGCCCAGCGCCAGGCCAGGGAGGGAGAAGACCACAGCCCAGCGCCAGGCCAGGGAGGGAGAAGACCACAGCCCAGCGCCAGGCCAGGGAGGGAGAAGACCACAGCCCAGTGCCAGGCCAGGGAGGGAGAAGACCACAGCCCAGCGCCAGGCCAGGGAGGGAGAAGACCACAGCCCAGTGCCAGGCCAGGGAGGGAGAAGACCACAGCCCAGCGCCAGGCCAGGGAGGGAGAAGACCACAGCCCAGCGCCAGGCCAGGGAGGGAGAAGACCACAGCCCAGCGCCAGGCCAGGGAGGGAGAAGACCACAGCCCAGTGCCAGGCCAGGGAGGGAGAAGACCACAGCCCAGCGCCAGGCCAGGGAGGGAGAAGACCACAGCCCAGCGCCAGGCCAGGGAGGGAGAAGACCACAGCCCAGCGCCAGGCCAGGGAGGGAGAAGACCACAGCCCAGTGCCAGGCCAGGGAGGGAGAAGACCACAGCCCAGTGCCAGGCCAGGGAGGGAGAAGACCACAGCCCAGCGCCAGGCCAGGGAGGGAGAAGACCACAGCCCAGCGCCAGGCCAGGGAGGGAGAAGACCACAGCCCAGTGCCAGGCCAGGGAGGGAGAAGACCACAGCCCAGCGCCAGGCCAGGGAGGGAGAAGACCACAGCTCAGCGCCAGGCCAGGGAGGGAGAAGACCACAGCCCAGCACCAGGCCAGGGAGGGAGAAGACCACAGCCCAGTGCCAGGCCAGGGAGGGAGAAGACCACAGCCCAGCGCCAGGCCAGGGAGGGAGAAGACCACAGCCCAGCGCCAGGCCAGGGAGGGAGAAGACCACAGCCCAGCGCCAGGCCAGGGAGGGAGAAGACCACAGCCCAGCGCCAGGCCAGGGAGGGAGAAGACCACAGCCCAGCGCCAGGCCAGGGAGGGAGAAGACCACAGCCCAGCGCCAGGCCAGGGAGGGAGAAGACCACAGCATAGCACCAGGTCAGGGAGGGAGAAGACCACAGCCCAGCGCCAGGCCAGGGAGGGAGAAGACCACAGCATAGCACCAGGTCAGGGAGGGAGAAGACCACAGCCCAGTGCCCTTAACGTATGACCTTCTTCGCTACCAACGATTTATCACAGTTTTTAGCAAGTGAATCATTACGAAATTTTTGCTGTGAGTCAGGCCAAGGTGTTGATGCATGCTAGGGTGATGATGCATGCTAGGATGATGATGCATGCTAGGGTGATGATGCATGCTAGGATGATGATGCATGCTAGGGTGATGATGCATGCTAGGATGATGATGCATGCTAGGGTGATGATGCATGCTAGGGTGATGATACATGCTAGGATGATGATGCATGCTAGGGTGATGATGCATGCTAGGGTGATGATACATGCTAGGATGATGATGCATGCTAGGGTGATGATGCATGCTAAGGTGATGGTGCGTGCTAGGGTGACGATGCATGCTAGGGTGATGATGCATGCTAGGGTGATGATGCATGCTAGGATGATGATGCATGCTAGGGTGATGATGCATGCTAGGATGATGATGCATGCTAGGGTGATGATGCATGCTAGGGTGATGATACATGCTAGGATGATGATGCATGCTAGGGTGATGATGCATGCTAGGGTGATGATACATGCTAGGATGATGATGCATGCTAGGGTGATGATGCATGCTAGGGTGATGATGCATGCTAGGGTGATGATGCATGCTAAGGTGATGGTGCGTGCTAGGGTGACGATGCATGCTAGGGTGATGATGCATGCTAGGGTGATGATGCATGCTAGGGTGATGATGCATGCTAGTGTGATGATGCATGCTAGGATGATGATGCATGCTAGGATGATGATGCATGCTAGGGTGATGATGCATGCTAGTGTGATGATGCATGCTAGTGTGATGATGCATGCTAGGATGATGATGCATGCTAGGGTGATGATGCATGCTAGGGTGATGATGCATGCTAGTGTGATGATGCATGCTAGTGTGATGATGCATGCTAGTGTGATGATGCATGCTAGTGTGATGATGCATGCTAGTGTGATGATGCATGCTAGTGTGATGATGCATGCTAGTGTGATGATGCATGCTAGTGTGATGATGCATGCTAGTGTGATGATGCATGCTAGTGTGATGATGCATGCTAGTGTGATGATGCATGCATCGGAAATTCGACACTAACATACTAATAAGTAACCGTCATAAGATGATGTTAATTTACATTAGTCAGACATTAAAAGATTATAGAGGACGGAAGATCCGTGACGTCATCATCAGAACAACCATTAAGCACAACACGTATCTTTAAACAACCAGCCAGAGCATTAGAATTAATTGACATTTTTTCTATACTTTAATTTAATGAAATATACCATAAGACTAAAGGCTCCTTCCTTTTGTCAATAAAGATACAAACTAGAACCGTTTTTACGAAACGTCGAGCGAGAGGGAGGGAGCCTGGACGATATCGTATGTAAACAGAGAAGGCTCCTCGAGAGGTCAGCTACACGTTAATACAAAGGTCTGATATTTCAATCGCCCAACAGTGAAACTGCCATGGTGACTTCACCAACTTCGGGGAGTACCTTTATTTCCGTTTGTCATATTAACACAGTACTTTCCTGGCCTTGCAAGATATCTCGGAAAGTTTGCGTTCTGTCATTGATAAACGACGAGCAAACAAGGCTTATGCAGCCTGCCCGAAACCTTCAGAAACAGTATCTACATCAAGTTCTTCAATTGACAAATCTAGAGCAACACAGCCATTAAGGTACAAGTAACTAACCTTACACAGAAAAGACATCCACTTATTATAAGTGAAACAAAAGAGTACAACAAGTACTCCCAGTAAATACCAACCAACTACTTCAACACCAAGGTGGAAGAAACTAAGCAGGCTGGGCGCACATGCAGCTACTCCCTCAAAACCTACAGTAACTGATTCACCCAAACTGGTAACCCCTAAACATGCTGTAAGCTAGGGGAAATGTTTGTTCTGCCAAGGGAAACATTTGATATATCGCTGCACAAATTATCCCGATAAAAATAATTTGTGTTATTATCACAATCAAGCAACTCAAGACTTTACATAAATGCACCAGGTGTCTCAAACCACAAAATGCCAACAAGTGTGAGACCCAATTATTCACATGCATTAGGTGTAAAAGGTGACTCAGCATGATGATGTGCTCTGCAAGTATGGAAGACTAAAATACTCCAACCCCGAGGTGAGAGATAGAAATTACACCATAGTGCTGTGATGCAAGGTGCAAGAAAGCTTCACTGTCCAAGCGACAACTTTTAAAGTAGATGCATCTTTGCCCACTGCCCAACTTCTAATCAACAACAAAGGGCCCAAGGTCACCACTAGTGGTTTATTTGACCAAGGGTCCCAGAAACTAACAGATGTTAGTTATAACTAAGGGCTGTAACACAGGTAAAATTAAATCTTTCAGACTTCATGATAAACAGAGGACCCCAAGACTACACAATGGTCCAACCACCAGTACGCCAAGATTATGGCCGACCTGTACAGGTGATAGTGGTTGGCCAAATTGCCAACCACTATGTTGAGATTGCTAGATGGTGTTGAGGCTACAATAACCATAATGTATCACAACAATCCTAAGTATCACCATAACAAGCCTAACTGAATCACAAAAACAAGCATAACTGTGTCACCCCAACTAGTATACCTATATCATCACAACAAGCTTAACTGTATCACCACACATGCTTAACTGTATCACCACACATGCTTAACTGTATCACCACACATGCATAACTGTATCACCACACATGCTTAACTGTATCACCACACATGCATAACTGTATCACCACACATGCATAACTGTATCACCACACATGCTTAACTGTATCACCACACATGCTTAACTGTATCACCACACATGCTTAACTGTATCACCACACATGCATAACTGTATCACCACACATGCATAACTGTATCACCACACATGCTTAACTGTATCACCACACATGCATAACTGTATCACCACACATGCTTAACTGTATCACCACACATGCATAACTGTATCACCACACATGCTTAACTGTATCACCACACATGCTTAACTGTATCACCACACATGCATAACTGTATCACCACACATGCTTAACTGTATCACCACACATGCATAACTGTATCACCACACATGCATAACTGTATCACCACACATGCATAACTGTATCACCACACATGCTTAACTGTATCACCACACATGCATAACTGTATCACCACACATGCTTAACTGTATCACCACACATGCATAACTGTATCACCACACATGCTTAACTGTATCACCACACATGCATAACTGTATCACCACACATGCTTAACTGTATCACCACACATGCTTAACTGTATCACCACACATGCTTAACTGTATCACCACACATGCATAACTGTATCACCACACATGCTTAACTGTATCACCACACATGCATAACTGTATCACCACACATGCTTAACTGTATCACCACACATGCTTAACTGTATCACCACACATGCTTAACTGTATCACCACACATGCATAACTGTATCACCACACATGCTTAACTGTATCACCACACATGCATAACTGTATCACCACACATGCTTAACTGTATCACCACACATGCATAACTGTATCACCACACATGCATAACTGTATCACCACACATGCATAACTGTATCACCACACATGCATCACTGTATCACCACACATGCATAACTGTATCACCACACATGCATAACTGTATCACCACACATGCATAACTGTATCACCACACATGCATAACTGTATCACCACACATGCATAACTGTATCACCACACATGCTTAACTGTATCACCACACATGCATAACTGTATCACCACACATGCATAACTGTATCACCACACATGCTTAACTGTATCACCACACATGCATAACTGTATCACCACACATGCATAACTGTATCACCACACATGCATAACTGTATCACCACACATGCTTAACTGTATCACCACACATGCATAACTGTATCACCACACATGCATAACTGTATCACCACACATGCTTAACTGTATCACCACACATGCATAACTGTATCACCACACATGCATAACTGTATCACCACACATGCATACCTGTATCACCACACATGCATAACTGTATCACCACACATGCATAACTGTATCACCACACATGCATAACTGTATCACCACACATGCTTAACTGTATCACCACACATGCATAACTGTATCACCACACATGCATAACTGTATCACCACACATGCTTAACTGTATCACCACACATGCATAACTGTATCACCACACATGCATAACTGTATCACCACACATGCATAACTGTATCACCACACATGCATAACTGTATCACCACACATGCTTAACTGTATCACCACACATGCATAACTGTATCACCACACATGCTTAACTGTATCACCACACATGCATAACTGTATCACCACACATGCATAACTGTATCACCACACATGCTTAACTGTATCACCACACATGCATAACTGTATCACCACACATGCTTAACTGTATCACCACAACAATCATAACTATCACAATAATAAGTATAACCGGTTCACTACAACAATCATAACTATCATCCCAACAAGCACAACATTCACCTCAACAAGCATAACTGTGAAACGACAACACGCATAACTGTACGAACACAACAAGCAAAACTGTATCACCACAACAATCATAAGTGTATCACCACAATAATAATAACCATATCACCACAACAATCATAAGTGTATCACCACAACAATCATAACTGTATCACCACAGCAAGCATAAGTGTATCACCACAACAAGCATAAGTGTATCACCACAACAAGCATAAGTGTATCACCACAACAATCATAAGTGTATCACCACAACAAGCATAAGTGTATCACCACAACAATCATAAGTGTATCACCACAACAATCATAAGTGTATCACCACAACAATCATAAGTGTATCACCACAACAAGCATAAGTGTATCACCACAACAATCATAAGTGTATCACCACAACAATCATAAGTGTATCACCACAACAATCATAAGTGTATCACCACAACAAGCATAAGTGTATCACCACAACAATCATAAGTGTATCATCACAACAATCATAAGTGTATCACCACAACAATCATAAGTGTATCACCACAACAATCATAAGTGTATCACCACAACAATCATAAGTGTATCACCACAACAATCATAAGTGTATCACCACAACAATCATAAGTGTATCACCACAACAATCATAAGTGTATCACCACAACAAGCATAAGTGTATCACCACAACAATCATAAGTGTATCACCACAACAAGCATAAGTGTATCACCACAACAATCATAAGTGTATCACCACAACAATCATAAGTGTATCACCACAACAATCATAAGTGTATCACCACAACAATCATAAGTGTATCACCACAACAATCATAAGTGTATCACCACAACAATCATAAGTGTATCACCACAACAAGCACAACCAACAATGGAGGTGGCATAATAGTCCCAACACCTGGTTGTGGCTTAGAGCTGGAAAGTGGTCATATGTATGCCTCTCTAAGTCTCTCATATGGTCTACAAGGGTGTTACCAGTCTGATCTTTATTTACTACTTTGCCTATAATACAAAAATCAAATAAGAAAAATCATTCAATCGAGAGACTACTCGGTGCCTGCTTATTTTGGTGTAAAGTTCCGCCTCGTATAACCCTCTATAATCTCTCACACTCTCTCACCATCATCTAACCATACAACCCACCCTCGACTCAAGTCCATTACATCCAGCCGTCGACCCCACAGACGCATTCATTAATTTGTACATGCTGTTCATTCAAAATGGGAATTTTCTCAAATATTAATTAATGTTATAATATATTAGTATATTGTGCATATATAGGCATAGGTTAGGTTAGGTGTTTAGGTTCAGTTGGCGATTATTTGTATTTGTATTATGTGGGTGAAGCATTTACAGCCTTATGGTTCAAAGAAAAGTCGTCAGTCAACCCAGCCTCGACTCAAGTCCATTACATTCAGTGGTCAACCCCACAGACGCATTCATAAATTTTAATATGCTGTTCATTCAAAACGGGAATTTTCTCAAGTATAAATTAATATTATAATATATTAGCATATTGTGTATAAATAGGCATAGGATAGGTTAGGTGTTTAGGTTCTGTTGGCGATTATTTGTATTTGTAGTACGTGGGTGAAGCATTTATAGCGTTGTGGTTCGAACAAAATTCGTCAGTGAAGCATTTGTTCCGGATATGTTCGAACGTCAGCAGTTGTGAGTCGTGTGTAAACCGCTTTTCATTCATAAACAGTGGGGGGAAGTTTGCCGGTGGACAGGACAGACTGAATCATACACTTCCTTTCAGTTTCACTCTCACTCTGTCCCACACACTCACACACACACACACACACACACACACACACACACACACACACACACACACACACACACACACACACACACACACACACACACACACACACACACACACACACACACACACACACACACACACACACACACACACACACACACACACACACACACACACACACACACACACACACACACACACACACACACACACACACACACACACACACACACACACACACACACACACACACACACACACACACACACAGGGGCCTCGTAGCCTGGTGGATAGCTCGCAGGACTCGTAATTCTGTGGCGCGGGTTCGATTCCCGCACGAGGCAGAAACAAATGGGCAAAGTTTCTTTCACCCTAAGTGCCCCTGTTACCTAGCAGTAAATAGGTACCTGGGAGTTAGTCAGCTGTCACGGGCTGCTTCCTGGGGTGTGTGTGTGTGTGGTGTGGGAAAAAAAAAGTAGTTAGTAAACAGTTGATTGGCAGTTGAGAGGCTGGCCGAAAGAGCAAAGCTCAACCCCCGCAAAAACACAACTAGTAAACACACCCACACACACACACACATGTGGTGGAGGCTGACTCCATACACAGTTTCAAGTGTAGATATGATAGAGCCCAATAGGCTCAGGAATCTGTTCACCTGTTGATTGACGGTTGAGAGGCGGGACCAAATAGCCAGAGCTCAACCCCCGCAAACACAACTAGGTGAGTAACTAGGTGAGTACACACACACACACATATGTGAGTGCACGTGCATGCTAGCCATACACGCACGCCCACACGCATGCACACTTCACACTCGTGTGTGGTCAGTCATGGTGGTTGGACATGGGTAGGGAAGCTCCTTGGTTACTAGTGAAGAGGGAGGGATAATCAGGCTACTTCAAAGTGAAAAAGTTTATACGAGTGAATGAAAAACTTGGAATTTGACTCAAACCAAAAGGATGTGAAGAAAGAAAGTAGACAGAGCATAATTGAAAACTGGTCTTGAACGCTATGTGGCAGTGTGAAGTAGTGGACCTTCAGACCTCACGGTGACTGACCTCACCAGCCTCACTCTGTGACCGACGAGACCTCACCCTGGCCGCAACCCTCGCCTATATTGTGTATAGCAGATCGATAAGGTATTTGGAACGCCTGTTGGCTAAGACTGTTTATTGCAATGAATAGATCAGGAAGGGAGTCTAGGTCCAGCAGTATAATAAATGAAGAAGAGGATAGGTTTGTGGAGAGGCTGATAGGAAAATTTGTAGAGAGGAGGGATGTTTGGATAGAGGATCCAAGGGATAAAAAGTGAAATCTTTAAACAAATACAGGACGAAGTAGAGATAAAAACAAGAGCTTATGGACTATATTCAGGTAGAAATTAGAAAGTGTAGGGAAGCATGGAAAGTGAATGTACTCGGCTTGCAAATGAATTTGACAGGAATAACAGCATAGTCAGAGAAAGGGGAGTAGTGGGGATGGAGTAGAGAGTGTGGGAGGGATGGGGGGTATCCAGAGGTGGGCCGACCAGCATGAGTGTGTGTCACTGAGAAGGCGGTCCATTATCCTCCATCGACTACTCGAATCCAGGGCATCATCAAAACATGAAAGAATGGAGATGGAAGAATTTGCGTTACAGGAGATCTTGAAATGTATTAGAGCCAAGATAACAGGAAAAGAGGTGGAAATCAGCCGCCGAATTGGACCTTATAACTGTAACAAGAATCGACCTGTCCCGGTACAGTTTTCTAACAAAGAGGCAGTGGATTACATACTGCAACACAAACATTTACTCAGAGGTAGCGAAAGATATTACAATGTGTTTATTGACAGATATATGACAAAAGATGAACAGATAGCTCACAGGGTGAGCCATCCTGCACGCCACAACTCTACCCACCCCATAACTGCTTTGCGAGTCACACTCTCCCTAAATCAGCCCTCCCATCCCACGCCCCTGCTTATCTCCCCAACAGCTTCCCTGGCCCTTCTGACCCCATTGCATTCAATTCCATCTGCTTCATCCCACCTTCCAATAACCCCCTCATCCCCACAACCCCCAAAACCCACCCAGCCCTCACCCCTCCTCATTCCCCCTTTCTCCCATTTGACCCCCCTATCTTTGCGACCTCCCCCACCTCTTCCTCCATCCTTTCGACCCTCCACCTCTTTCTCCATCTCCTTCTTCCCTCCTTTCTGCCCCAATGCCCACTTCTACCACTGAGTCCCCCTTGACTAATAACATTTTTCTCCCACTCTTACTACCCATTTTCCATTAACCCTCTTCGCACCACCCCCACTATCATTCTCCCCCCCACCTCCCAAATCTCTCAATCTCCATCTGACTCTCAGCCTCATGCTGCCTCTCGAACCCCCTATGCCTCTCAGACCCTCCCTATTTTTCAGACCCAGTATGCCGTTCTTACCCTAGACCTACCTACCCAGACCTTCCTGCCCAAGACCTTCCTACCTACCTTCCTAGATGCCCAGACCCCGTTCGTTCCCCCAGACAGCCCCCCAGATCCCCTCCACCCATGGACCCCAGAGAAAGAGTGAACTTTGGTACCAGATTTTCCAAGAAGAGTCTCAAGGTTTAGTATACCAATGCAGATGTGGTATCTAATAAAGCAGGAGAGATAAAATAAAGACTTAGTGAGGCAGATCCTGACATAGTTGCAATAGTGGAAACTAAAATAAATGCATTATCTCGGATGCAATCTTTCCAGAGAGGTACCAGGTGATAAGAAGAGAAAGGACACTGTCAAGGAGGGAAAGTAGCGCTCCTAATAAAGTGGAAATGAAAGTTTGAAGACCTGGAAAATCGGGGTACTAATAAAAGCACAAGCTCCATACATGGAACTCTGACAGCAGATGGGAGGAAGGTTGTGATCTTGGTAATCTACAGTCCCCCACCAAACAGTAAAAGACCCAGGCAGGAGTATGATGATAACAACAAGACATGTAAAGATGAACTGCAGAAGACAGCAACATTAGCTCACAGAATGAGAGCGAAATTTCTTGTCATGGAGGACGTAAAACATGGAGAGGAAAATTGGGAATCACAGAATCCTCGTGGCAGGGAAGAAACATGGGGAGCAAAGTTAGTAGATATTATAGACAGGAATTTCCTAACATAACATGTGAAGGAAGACACAAGGGAAAGAGGAGGGGGATACACCGAGGCAATTAGACCTGAGATATTAGACCTGATTTTCACACAGAACGAAGAAGACATCAAGAATTTGGAACATGAAATACCTCTAGGGGCCAGTGACCATTGTGTCCTAGTCTATGTCTACATGATGGAAATCAAACTTGTAACTAAGGGACAAAAGGTCTGAGAAAGTAGAGTTGACAACAGGAAAGGGGACTACGGGAGGATAAGGGACTACCTGGGAGAAGTGCAGTGGAGGAAGAAATTAGAAGAAAAACGGTCATGATATGATGGACCTAGTCATACGGAAGTGACAGGAGGCTGAAGAGAAACTTCTACCAACAGTAAAGGAAAAAAGTAAGAGGGAATATAATAACCCATGGTTTAATAGACAGTGTCAGGAGAAAAAAATGGCCAGCAGGAGGGAGTGGAGAAAGTACAGAAATCAAAGGACAGAGGACAACAGGATCAGATGCAACAGAGGTAGGAACGATTACATTAACATAAAAGGAGTATCAGAAATAAATTATGAGAACGATATTGCGATGAAGCGAAAAAAGCAACCAAAAATACTCCACAGCCATATAAGAAGAAAAATGTCGGTAAAGGACCAAGTGACAAGGCTAAGGGAAAACAGCAGGGGCATATACGGAAAGTGACATTTAAATCTGCAAGACACTGAATGCCAGTTTCCATGGAGTGTTCACAACCGAGCCTGAGCAGCTCCCATTGTTAGAAGAGATTACCCTAGATGAATGACTATCAGATATAGAGGTGACAGCAGAGGAGGTAATAAAACGGTTGACAACACTGGATGCAACTAAAGCAGTTGAACCAGACAAAGTATCACCGCGGATACTAAAGGACACAGCGCAGGACCTCAAGTGTCTCTGGCAAGGATCTTTATTGAATCACTTATGTCGGGAGAATTAACCAATGGCTGGAAAAGGGCAAATGTTGTACCGATTTTCAAGAAAGGGGATAGGGAGGAGGCACTTAACTATAGACCTGTATCACTGACACGCATCACCTGTAAAGTTCTTGAAAGGATAATTAGGCTAAGACTGGTTGCACACCTAGAGAACATTAGGTTTGTAAACAAACATCAACATGGGTTCTGGAAATGGAAATCTTGCCTAACAAACCTTTTGGAATTCTATGATAAAATAACGAAAATAAGGCAGGACAGAGAAGGTTGGGCAGACTGCATATTTCGGGACTGCCAAATGGCCTTTGATACAATACCGCACATGAGACTGCTATTCAAACTTGAGAGGCAGGCAGGAGCAAGCGGAAAGGCTCTAGCATGGGTGAGGAACTAACTAACTAGAAGGAGTTAGAGAGTTACGGTAAGAGGCGAGAAGTCGGACTGGCGAACAGTAATGAGTGGAGTACCTCAAGGATTGGTGCTGGGACCAATTCTTTTTCTAATTTACCTAAATTATATGTTTACAGGAGTAGAATCCTACATGTTGATGTTCGCGGATGACGCAAAGTTGATGAGAAGAGTTGTGACAGAAGATGATTGTAGGATCCTTCAAGAGGAATTGAACAGGTTGCTGAGATGGTCAGAGAAATGGCTACTGGAGCTCCACACGAGCAAATGTAAAGTTATGGAAATGGGATTAGGTGACAGGAGACGAAAGGGACAGTACACAATGAAGGGGAACTGCCTATCTGTGACGACTTGAGAAAGAGACCTGGGCGTGGGTGTAACACCTAATCTAACTCCTGAGGCACATGTAAATAGGATATCGACAGCAGTTTACTCTGTACTGGCAAAAGTTAGAACATCTTACAGAAACCTAAGTAAAGAGGCATTCAGGGTGCTTTACACTGCCTACGTGAGGCCAGTCTTGGAGTATGCCACCTCATAAGGAGTCCCCACCTGAAGAAACACATAAGGAAACTGGAAAAGGTTCAGAAATTTGCAACAAGACTTGTCCCAGCGTTACGAGGGATGTGGTATGAAGAGCGCCTGAAGGAACTGAGCCTTACAACACTAGAAAAAAGAAGGGAGTGGGGGGATATGACAAGAACGTATAAAATACTTAGGGGGATTGACAAAGTGGAAATAGACGAAATGTCCCACGGAATAGTAACAGAATGAGGGGACATGGGTGGAAGCTGGAAACTCAGATGAGTCTCAGAGATGTTAGGAAGTTTTCCTTTAGCATGAGAGCAGTGGAAAAATGGAATGCACTTAAGGAGAAGGCTGTGGAAGCAAATTCTATTCATAATTTTAAAACCAGGTATGATAGGGAAATGGGACCAGAGTTATTGCTGTAAACAACTGATGGCTCGAAAGGCTGGATCCAAGAGTCAATGGCCTATCCTGCAGGCACAAATAGGTTAGTACAAATAGGTGAGTACACACACACACACACACAGGTCCAAGGTCCACAAACTGATGATGCAGGCAGGAGTGAAAGGGAAGGTACGCAACTGGATAAGAGATTACCTAACCAACAGGACACAGTGAGTCACCGTGAGGGGTGAGGTCTTGGAGTGGCGGGGAGTCACCAGTGGAGTCCCACAGGGATCAGTCATTGGACCTATACTGTTTCTGATATACGTAAATGATCTCCCGGAAGGAATTGACTCGATCCTCTCGATGTTTGCTGATGATGCAAAAATTATGAAGAGGATCAGGACAGAGGAGGATAGTATGAGGCTACAAGATGACCTGGACAAACTGAAGGAATGGTCCGACAAATTCCTACTAAAGTTCAACCCAAGTAAATGTAAGGTAATGAAACTATGAGGAGGAACTAGGAGGCCAGTCACTGGATACCGAATGGGAGATGAAGTCCTTCACGAAACGGACAAAGAGAAAGATCTGGGAGTTGATATCAAGCCAAACCTGTCTCCCAAAGCCCACATCAAAAGAATAACATCAGCGGCCTATGCGAGGCTGGCTAACATCAGAACTGCTGTCAGAAACCTATGCAAGGACCTTGTATACCACATATGTAAGGCCAATCCTGGAGTATGTCGCCCCAGCATGGAAGTCGTATCTAGTCAAGCACAAGACGAAGCTGGAAAAGAGTTCAGAGGTATGCCACTAGGCTAGTCCCAGAACTAAGAAGCATGACTTATGAGGACAGACTACACGAATTGCACCTCACGTCGCTGGAAGACAGAAGAGCTAGGGAAGACATGATCACCATATACAAAATTCTGAGGGAAATTGACAAGGTGGACAAGGATGGATTATTTAACACGGGTGGCACACGCAAAAGGGGAACACAGGTGGAAGCTGAGTACCCAAATGAGCCACAGCGACATTAGAAAGAACTTTTTCAGTGTCAGAGTAGTTATTAAATGGAATGCACTTGGAAGTGATGTGGTGGAGGCTAATTCCAAACACAGTTTCAAATGTAGAAATGATAGAGCCCAGTAGGCTCAGGAATCTGTACATCAGTTGTTTGACGGTTGAGAGGGCGGGACCAAAGAGCCAGAGCTGAACCCCCACAAGCATAATAAGGTTAGTACACAGATACATAGAGAATAACTCAACAAGAGATTCCAGGAGGTCTTCACAACATAACAAGAAGCTCATGCACTAAATGAGGAGGCAAAACTAGCAACCTTGGAGGAATTTGACCTCACTTGGGAAGAGGTCAAAAGGATTCTGTTGGAGCAGAATGTGACAAAGGCTGCTGGACCTTACAGAATCTCACCGTGGGTACTAAAAGAAGGTGCAGAAGCACTAAATGTGCCACACTCTCTATGGAATATTTCAGGTCACTGGAAACATGAGACCTACCGGGAAGCTGGAAGACAGCTAATGTAGTCCCAATATACAAAAAGGGTGACAGGCAAGAGGCACTGAACTATAGGTTAGTTTTCCTAACTTGTATACCATGCAAGGTGATGGAGAAGATCGTGAAGAAAAGGCTCGTAGAGCATCTGGAGGGAAATAATTTTGTGACACACCCAAAATAGATTTCAGAAATGGTTAATCGTGCCTTACAGGTTTAATAGAATTCTATGACCAAGTAACAAAAATTAAGCAAGAAAGAGAAGGGTAGGCAGACTGCATTTTCTTGGACTGTCAGAAAGCCTTTGACACAGTACCCCATTAAAGGATGTTATAAAAGTTGGAGCAACAGGCAGGAGTAAAAGGTATGGTAGGGGCTCCAGTGGATAAGGGAATATCTAAGCAACAGAAAACAACGAGTAACTGTGAGGAGGGAGACATCAGAGTGGCGAGATGTCCCCAACGGAGTCCCGAGAGCTCTGTACTTGGACCGCATCCTGTTTCTAATATATTTAAACGATCTTCCAGAGGGTATAGACTCAATCTTCCCAGTGTTTGCTGATGATGCAAAAATTATGAGAAAAATCTACACAAATTAAGATAGACAGAGACTACAGGACGACCTGGACTAGCTAGAGGAATGGTATAGATAATAGATACTAAAGTTTCTCGATTCCCGGCAACGGCAGACAAATGAGCAGTTTCTTTCACCCTGATGCACCTGTTACCTAGCAGTAAAAAGGTATCGGGAGTTAGACAGCTGTTACGGGCTGCTTTCTGTGTGTATGTGTGTACTCACCTAACTGTGCTTGCGAGGGATGAGCTTTGTCTCTTTGGACCTTCCTCTCAACTGTCAATCAACTGGTGTACAGAGTCCTGAGCCTACTGGGCTCTATCATATCAACATTTGAAACTGTGTATGGAGTCAGCCTCTACGACATCACTTTCTAGTGCATTCCATTTACTAACTACTCTGGCACTGAAAAAAATCATTCTAACGTCTCTGTGGCTCATCTGGGTACTAAGTTTCCACCTGTGTACCCTTGTTCGTGTCCCACCCATGCAGAAGAGCTTGTCTTTGTCCACCCTGTCAATTCCCCTGGGAATTTTGTAGGTGGTTATCATATCCTATCATATCATATCCACACATGTGTGTGTGTGTGTGTACTCACCTAGTTGTACTCACCTAGTTGTACTCACCTAGTTGTACTCACCTAGTTGTGTTTGCGGGGGTTGAGCTCTGGCTCTTTGGTCCCGCGTCACAGCCGTCAATCAACAGGTGTACAGATTCCTGAGCCTATTGGGCTCTATCATATCTACACTTGAAACTGTGTATGGAGTCAGCCTCCACAACATCAGTTCCAAATGCATTCCATTTCTCAACCACTCTGCCACTAAAACAGTTCATTCTAATAACTCTGTGGCTCATTTGGGCACTCAGTTTCCACCTGTGTCTCCTTTTGCGTGTGCCCCTTGTGTTAAATAGCCTGTAATTATATTCCCTATCAATTCCCTTCAGAATCTTGAATGTGGTGATCATGTCCCCCCTAACTCCTCTGTCTTCCAGCGAAGTGAGGCTTAATTCCCGTAGTCTCTCCTCATAGCTCATACCTCTATGCTCGGGTACTAGTCTGGTGGCAAACCTTTAAACCTTTATCAGTTTAGTCTTATCCTTGACTAGATATGGACTCTATGCTGGGGCTGTATACTCCAGGATTGACCTGACATATGTGGTATACAAAGTTCTGAATGATTCTTTACACAAGTTTCTGAGTGCCGTTCGTATGTTGGCCAGCCTGTCATATGCCGCTGATGTTATCCTCTTGATACGGGCTGCAGGAGACAGATCTTGCGTGATATTAACCCCCAAGTCTTTTTCTTTCTCTGACTCTTGAAGAATTTCTTCTCCCAGAAGATACCTTGTATCTGGCCTCCTGCTTCCTACACCTATCTTCATTACATTACATTTGGTTGGGTTAAACTCTAACAACCATTTGTTCGACCATTCCATCAGTTTGTCTAGGTTTTCTTGAAGCCTCAAACAGTCCTCTTCTGTCTTAATCCTACTCATAATTTTGGCATCGTCCGAAAACATTGAGAAGAATGAGTCTATACCCTCTGGGAGATCATTTACGTATATCAGAAACAGGATAGGTCCAAGCACAGAGCCCTGTGGGACTCCACTAGTGACTTCACGCCATAACTGAGGTCTCACCCCTCACTATAACTCTCTGCTTCCTATTGCTTAGGTACTCCCTTATCCACTGGAGCGCCCTACCAGTTACTCCTGCCTGTTTCTCCAGCTTATGCATCAACCTTTTATGGGGTACTGTGTCAAAGGCTTTCCGACAGTCCAAAAAAATGCAGTCCGCCCATCCTTCTCATTCTTGCTTAATCTTTGTCACCTGATCGTGACAAAGATTAAGCAAGAAAGAGAAGGATGGGCGTGTGTGTGTGTGTGTGTGTGTGTGTGTGTGTGTGTGTGTGTGTGTGTGTGTGTGTGTGTGTGTGTGTGTGTGTGTGTGTGTGTGTGTACTCACCTATTTGTGCTTGCAGGATCGAGCATTGACTCTTGGATCCCGCCTTTCCAGCTATCGGTTGTTTACACCAATGACTCCTGTCCCATTTCCCTATCATACCGAGTTTTAAAAGTATGAATAGTATTTGCTTCCACAACCTGTTCCCCAAGTGCATTCCATTTTTCCACTACTCTCACGCTAAAAGAAAACTTCCTAACATCTCTGTGACTCATCTGAGTTTCCAGTTTCCACCCATGTCCCCTCGTTCTGTTATTATTACGTGTGAACATTTCATCTATTTCCACTTTGTCAATTCCCCTGAGTATTTTATATGTCCCTATCATATCTCCTCTCTCCCTTCTTTTCTCTAGTGTCGTAAGATTCAGTTCCTTCAGACGCTCTTCATATCCCATCCCTCGTAACTCCGGGACAAGCCTCGTCGCAAACCTCTGAACCTTCTCCAGTTTCTGTATGTGTTTCTTCAGGTGAGGGCTCCATGATGGCGCAGCATACTCTAAGACGGGTCTCACGTAGGCAGTGTAAAGCGCCCTAAAAGCCTCCTCATTTAGGTTTCTGAATGAAGTTCTAATTTTCGCCAGTGTAGAGTACGCTGCTGTCGTTATCCTATTTATATGTGCCTCAGGAGTTAGATTAGGTGTCACATCCACTCCCAGGTCTCTTTCTCGAATCGTTACAGGTAGGCTGTTCCCCTTCATTGTGTACTGTCCCATTGGTCTCCTGTCACCTGATCCCATTTCCATAACTTTACATTTACTGGTGTTAAACTCCAGTGGCCATTTCCCTGACCATCTCTGCAACCTGTTTAAGTCCTCTTGGAGGATCCTACAATTCTAGTCTGTCACAACTCTTCTCATTAATTTTGCGTCATCCGCAAACATTGACATGTATGATTCCACTCTTGTAAACATATCATTTACGTAAATTAGAAAGAGGATTGGTCCCAGCACCGATCCTTGGGGTACTCCACTTGTTACTGTTCGCCAGTCCGAGTTATCGCCCCTTACCATTACCCTCTGGCTCCTTCCTGTTAGGTAGTTCTTCACCCATACTAGGGCCTTTCCGCTTACTCCTGCCTGCCTCTCAAGTTTGTATAGCAGTCTCATGTGCGGTACTGTATCAAAGGCCTTTTGGCAGCCAAGAAATATGCAGTCTGCCCAGCCTTCTCTGTCCTGCCTTATCCTTGTTACTTTATCATAGAATTCTAAAAGGTTTGTTAGGCATGATTTCCCTGTCCAGAACCCATGTTGGTGCTTGTTTACAAACCCAATGCTCTCCAGATGCTCAACAAGTCTTAGCCTAATTATTCTTTCAAGTATTTTGCAGGGGATGCTTGTCAGTGATACGGGTCTGTAGTTTAGTGCCTCCTCCCTATCACCTTTCTTGAAAATCGGTACGACATTTGCCTCCTTCCAGCAACTGGGCAATTCTCCCGACATAAGTGACTCATTAAAGATCATTGCCAGAGGCACGCTGAGAGCTTGCACCGCCTCTTTAAGTATCCACGGTGATACTTTGTCTGGTCCAACAGCTTTATTTGCATCCAGTGTTGTCAGCTGTTTCATTACCTCCTCTGCTGTCACCTCTATATCTGATAGTCTTTCATCTAGGGTAATCTCTTCTAACAATGGGAGCTGCTCAGGCTCGGTTGTGAACACTCCATGGAATTTTGCATTCAGTACCTCGCAGATTTCCTTGTCGCTCTCTGTATATGCCCCTTCTGTTTTCCTCAGTCTTGTCACTTGGTTATTTACCGACATCTTCCTTCTTATATGGCTATGTAGTAATTTAGGTTGCTTTTTCGCTTTGACTGCAATATCATTCTCATAATTTCTTTCCGACACTCGTCTTATGTTAATGTAATCATTCCTAGCTCTGTTACATCTGTTATGATCTCAGCCTGCAGGAGAAACGAGTCTCCCTTCTTGAGAGTTATTCAGCAAGCCTGACCTAACTAGAAGGTCTAGCAAATATTGAGGCGATAACCCATATGTAAAATGGCTGGTTGGATATGTATAACAGTTTGAGATTATGGGCAATGCAGAAGAAAACAGATAAATGACTGGCGAGGAGATGTGGACATTTTGCTGGAGGCGTGAGGCTCGCTTCCGGAGGACCTTGACCTCACTTGAGTGCCAGACATCGCAGGGGAAAGCTGCGCTCCGTGAGCTCCCGTCAGAAGGGAACCCCTAGTGATATATCTCGAAGAGAAGAGAAGTGTGTAGACGTGCCAGCTGTGGAACCGAGCTGGGAACGTTGTGGTATCAAGTCCTGGTCGACGAGCAGAGTTTAATAAGCTACTCAGAGGCATTTTCGTGGGCTGTGTGGAGCGCCCTGACCAGACGCCGTCAGAGGGAAAGCGCCCTCGATCAGTTAATCTGTGGTAAGCACGATATACGCCAGTTCATAGTGATTGCTTGTAGTTGATCGTGTGCCCAGCGACAGTAGCAATGTTTATTTATAAGTTAGACATGTTTTAATAAGGCAGAAGGCCTGAAATAGGAGAGTGAAGAGGGAGGAACACGGAGCGACGTCCGTCCTCTCTGAGCTCTGACGGACGACTGAGGGAGGAAGACCCTCTCAGCGAGTGAGGACCGCCGCCAGGCGAGGTGGAGTATGGACCCGCCCAAAACGGGGGAGTCCACTCTCACTGTATGTAGAGAACAAATAGAGGTTGGAGGCAAACATATTGTGTGATTATTTCTGTTTATGTGTCAAAGGGGAAACAATTTTATTGGAGTGTCGATGGGTTGCAGGTTTGTCTTTGGGGAAGAAGTTGCTGAGAACTTCGAAGCCACCTAGATGAGGTAATTGATGAGACTCCAAGGTAGTGAAGCAGAGGACCTCGAGCTGTGAGGAGAAGCAGTGAACTTCCAGAGGTGGAAGGGGAAGTTCTCGTGGATTACTAGTAGGGAGTTGATAGTGTTTGGTTGTCATTAGCGTGCAAGACGCAGTGAGAGGTGAGTGACTGTTTGCATTCTTATGTCAAGGAGTGTTTTATACTGAAGTTTAGAGTTACAGTCGTAGGCTGGATTACCTACAGATGTATGCGTTCCAGGACTGACAGTGATCGATTGATCATTGTTGTGTATCAATGAACATTTATACTGATATATGTTATTGCATTCAAATGCTGATATTCTATATATATATTATCTTGCTGATGGTGCAACAGTGTATGTAGACTTGATCAACTTGAGGAGGTTGATAGTATCAGGTGGTGAACCAGGAGATAGGATACCACTTGATAAGCTGGTGATAGAGTTCTGATGGTGTTGGAGTGCAACCTGATTGTAATATTATAGAGTATAGGATTCATTATTATTATATGTGTGTATGTATCGTGTATGTGCTTTGTCCAGTAAATGTATCCCAATTTGCTGGTGTTTGCCCTTGTCCTAGTGAGGCTTCCCAGGAGGTAGTAAAGAAGGAGAGAGAGAAAGAACCAAGAACCACTGCTGTGGACAGGGTAGAAAGTAATACTAGTAAGTCATAGGGGAGTGAGGAGATCATATCTCATAAGGAGAGAGTGGGGAGTCACAGCGGCTCGAGTGGGTGTGTGCACGTGACAACGAGGCTAAGTGTTGGAGCCGCATCACCTAAACGTGTGACGTTGAGCCCCTCTCCAAGAGCCAGAAGCGCCAAGGGTGATCTCCTAGTATAAGCACTCTACCGAGTTGTGGGTTGGGTTGTCCATAGAGAAGGATCAACGACGACAACACCAACCAACCCACAGTCTATAATAAATTGGGGGCCTGTGTCCGGGAGAGTGAACTGACACACCCACACCCTGTCCAAGAGTGGATTTGTACACCCCTGCTGAGATAAACTGTGTGACCGCAGGTGTATACTCTCTCTCTTGGGAAGACTCACAGGACAAAGATGGATAAGGTGCAAGCATTTGTGGAGTCAGGCAAGCCTGAGGACTTGGAAGGTTGCACGAGGGATCAATTGAAACAGATAGCAGAAAAATGTGGCATTAGGTTGAAAACATCTAAAGTAGCTGGGATGAAGGATGAGATCCTGAGGCAGTTAAGAGCCAAAAGTGAAGCGGCAGAGCAAGGAGCCCAAAAAGGAGCTGAAAGTGGAAAGGAGGATGATGGGCAGGATGAAGTGAGATCCCAGGGATCGAGTAGGAGCAGCAAGAGTAGCCGCAGTAGCAGGAGTAGCCGGAATAGGAGCTTGGAGAGATTCCAGTTAGAGCTCCAGATGCAGCAACAACGAGAGGACAAGGAGAGACAGTTCCAGCTGGAAAAGATGAAGTTAGAACTCCAGATGAAAAGGGAAGTA
The DNA here is from genome assembly GCF_040958095.1 of Procambarus clarkii. Lineage (NCBI taxonomy): Eukaryota > Metazoa > Arthropoda > Malacostraca > Decapoda > Cambaridae > Procambarus > Procambarus clarkii. Next base: position 4,999,632 of record NC_091155.1, read on the forward strand.
GAAAAAGAGAAAACCAGAGTAAGAGAACTGGAGTTGGAACAGGAGAAAGAAAAAGAGAAAGCAAGACTAGAGGTCGAAAAAGAAAAAGCCCAGGTCGAAAAAGAAAAAGCCCAGGTCGAAAAAGAAAAAGAGAGAACAAAACAAATGCAGATAGAAGCGAATAGAACCTTGGCTGAGCAAAGGATTGAACATGGGTTGCCAGAGAGCACCACCCAGGTATCACACCCACCAGATGTTAGGGTTAGGGAGGACATTCCCTTGTTTGTTCCCGAAGAGGCAGAGAGCTTCTTCGAGCATTTTGAGAAAGTAGCCAGCATCAAGGAGTGGCCACAGGAGGAATAGGCCCAGCTGGTCCAGTTAAGATTGACCGGTGCAGCCAGGGAGGCATACACCCAATTGTCACTGGAAGAGTGCCAGGATTATGCCACGGTAAAGAGCAGCATATTGCGCTCGTTTCAGTTAACCCCAGAAGCTTATAGGAAGCGCTTCAGAGAGATGATCAAAGTTGGAGCATGTACGTTTGCTGAGACAGCAAGGGATCTGGAAAGACGATTCCAGAAGTGGATTGAGGCTGCTGGAGTTGGATCTTACGCTGACCTGAAACAACTGATGGTCATGGAGAAGTTCTTGGAGATGATGCATCCCGAAACAAAGTTCAAGATCCAAGAAGCAGGGATAAAGGAGGTGAAAGATGCCGCAGATAGGGCGGATATGATTACTGAAGCATATAAGGGCTTAAGGGAGAACAGAGTGAGAAGCGAGGCGAGACACAGCAATGGCAGACCCAATGGAGTCTGGGGAGGAAGAAATTATGAAAGACCCAGAAGAGTCTGGGGTGAGAAAAATTTTGATAAATGGGCAGATAAAAGTAAGTACCCTAGAACTCAGAAGAGTAGGTCGCGCACTTCGTCTGAAAGTGAAGATGGAGGAGCTAAACGAGAAACTGATCGTTATCCAGGAAATCAAGAGTCCAGTAAAGCTCCACAGAGTACGAGTAGTACGTCTGGCCTGAGGAACTCCAATACGAGTGGGCAGAGTCAGAGCTACTCTGGTACATATAGAAGAGATTTTTCCCAGATGAGGTGTTACAATTGTAACGGATTGGGTCACGTGATGCGAGATTGTCGGCAGGGCAAGAGAGTTGTGACCCCCGAAGTAAATATACTAATGTGTTCCGAGACAAACCACAGAGAGCGAACTTAGTGAACGAGAGGTATAGGCCGTTCATGAGCAAAGGTTGGATCAGAATAGGAAGCCAACCTGAAGTAGAAGTTGGTATGTTAAGAGATACCGGAGCTAATCAGAGCTTGATTGCGAGAAGCCTGATTGGGAATGGTCGACGGTTAGCTGGCAGTGGGAAGATGAAAGTATATGGGTTATTGTCTGAGAGTGACATGCCCGTATGTGCTGTCCAGCTAAGGTCGGAATATGTGTCGGCAGAGGTGATGTTGGGAGTATGCCCCGACATACCTATTCCAGGAGTCCAAGTGATCCTGGGGAATGACTTGTGTGGGACAAAGGTGTTGACAAGAGTCATAGCGGAGACTGTGCCAAAGGAGTGCCCAGAAGGCCACAGCACGTGTGGGACACCTGAGAGTGTGAACCTGACTGACATCCGAGGAGATGAGTCAGGAGACCGCCAAGCCATTGAAAACCCTGTCTCGGTAGTGATGAAGACAGACGTGGCCGACAAGGAAGACGCTGGAGGAGATGAGACAGTGTCGATTAAACCGGTAGAAGATATCGATGTAGATATAGCATGGCTGTTTGATGAAGGTCCAGCCCAGGAAAATGAAGTCTCGGTGAGGTCAAAAGTGAAGATGGCCCAGCCGAGGAAGACTCATGTGAAGGGAGCGGACCTGAGTAGAGCCCAGACTGCTGAAATTAAGGGTCGGAAGGCGAATGCAACTGTGCTGAGTAGGAATGAGGAAGGATGTGGACATACAGAGGACGAGAGTAGAGCGTCAAATGGTCCACGAGCACAGAGGCATATGGGTAGTGGAGTTAAGTTGTTTGAGATGTCAGGAGTCGACATGTTCCACAGAAAACGTGAAGAAGAGATAGTGAAGAAGAGTAATAGCCGAGAAAATGAAAAGAGAAGAGACAGTATGTGTGGAGAGATGCTTACGAGCACTCTGGGAGAGGCAAAGCGACATGTACGGTCGAGTGCTGTTGGATGTAGTATAGTGCCCGAAGAAACTTTTAAGGAACGAAGAAGAGTTGAAGGAGAAGAAATGGAGTTGTATAAAGATGAAAAGTGTGGGAAGAGGAAGATGATACAAGCATGGAGGAATAGAGGAAAGCCGAGGACTCGGTGGGAGTCGAACAGGATGAGGTCTCGGATATATGAGGAGACGAAAGGGAGGAGCGTCGGTAAAGACGAGGGAGTGAAGTATGATGACAGGAGACGAAAGTATAATGGCAGTAGATGGAAGTGTGAAGACGACAGAGGAGGTACAGACAGTAGATGTCTGACTCTGGACGTGAAGAGAAGAAGACGAGGAAACGGAGGGTGGAGACAATAAGTAGAGTGGACCGATAGAGTGCAGGCGTCCACGGAGGACAGCCTAGCCAAGAGGTGTCAGAGAAGTCAAATCGTTTGTGAGAAGATCATGTTTCTGGCACGTGGTGTGCCAGATGTTACAAGGTGCAACGAATTAATTGTAGACTCCTAAGAGAGTATATGGGGTGAAGAGCGAGACAGTGTGGTGGCGGATGTATTATCCCGAGCTTTGCCAATGGAATAACTCTCAAAAATAAGGGGAGGGGAGTGTTATGATCTCAGCCTGCAGGAGAAACGAGTCTCCCTTCTTGAGAGTTATTCAGCAAGCCTGACCTAACTAGAAGGTCTAGCAAATATTGAGGCGATAACCCATATGTAAAATGGCTGGTTGGATATGTATAACAGTTTGAGATTATGGGCAATGCAGAAGAAAACAGATAAATGACTGGCGGGGAGATGTGGACATTTTGCTGGAGGCGTGAGGCTCGCTTCCGGAGGACCTTGACCTCACTTGAGTGCCAGACATCGCAGGGGAAAGCTGCGCTCCGTGAGCTCCCGTCAGAAGGGAACCCCTAGTGATATATCTCGAAGAGAAGAGAAGTGTTTAGACGTGCCAGCTGTGGAACCGAGCTGGGAACGTTGTGGTATCAAGTCCTGGTCGACGAGCAGAGTTTAATAAGCTACTCAGAGGCATTTTCGTGGGCTGTGTGGAGCGCCCTGACCAGACGCCGTCAGAGGGAAAGCGCCCTCGATCAGTTAATCTGTGGTAAGCACGATATACGCCAGTTCATAGTGATTGCTTGTAGTTGATCGTGTGCCCAGCGACAGTAGCAATGTTTATTTATAAGTTAGACATGTTTTAATAAGGCAGAAGGCCTGAAATAGGAGAGTGAAGAGGGAGGAACACGGAGCGACGTCCGTCCTCTCTGAGCTCTGACGGACGACTGAGGGAGGAAGACCCTCCCAGCGAGTGAGGACCGCCGCCAGGCGAGGTGGAGTATGGACCCGCCCAAAACGGGGGAGTCCACTCTCACTGTATGTAGAGAACAGATAGAGGTTGGAGGCAAACATATTGTGTGATTATTTTTGTTTATGTGTCAAAGGGGAAACAATTTTATTGGAGTGTCGATGGGTTGCAGGTTTGTCTTTGGGGAAGAAGTTGCTGAGAACTTCGAAGCCACCTAGATGAGGTAATTGATGAGACTCCAAGGTAGTGAAGCAGAGGACCTCGAGCTGTGAGGAGAAGCAGTGAACTTCCAGAGGTGGAAGGGGAAGTTCTCGTGGATTACTAGTAGGGAGTTGATAGTGTTTGGTTGTCATTAGCGTGCAAGACGCAGTGAGAGGTGAGTGACTGTTTGCATTCTTATGTCAAGGAGTGTTTTATACTGAAGTTTAGAGTTACAGTCGTAGGCTGGATTACCTACAGATGTATGCGTTCCAGGACTGACAGTGATCGATTGATCATTGTTGTGTATCAATGAACATTTATACTGATATATGTTATTGCATTCAAATGCTGATATTCTATATATATATTATCTTGCTGATGGTGCAACAGTGTATGTAGACTTGATCAACTTGAGGAGGTTGATAGTATCAGGTGGTGAACCAGGAGATAGGATACCACTTGATAAGCTGGTGATAGAGTTCTGATGGTGTTGGAGTGCAACCTGATTGTAATATTATAGAGTATAGGATTCATTATTATTATATGTGTGTATGTATCGTGTATGTGCTTTGTCCAGTAAATGTATCCCAATTTGCTGGTGTTTGCCCTTGTCCTAGTGAGGCTTCCCAGGAGGTAGTAAAGAAGGAGAGAGAGAAAGAACCAAGAACCACTGCTGTGGACAGGGTAGAAAGTAATACTAGTAAGTCATAGGGGAGTGAGGAGATCATATCTCATAAGGAGAGAGTGGGGAGTCACAGCGGCTCGAGTGGGTGTGTGCACGTGACAACGAGGCTAAGTGTTGGAGCCGCATCCCCTAAACGTGTGACGTTGAGCCCCTCTCCAAGAGCCTGAAGCGCCAAGGGTGATCTCCTAGTATAAGCACTCTACCGAGTTGTGGGTTGGGTTGTCCATAGAGAAGGATCAACGACGACAACACCAACCAACCCACAGTCTATAATACATCTAATCCTGTTGTCCTCTGTCCTTTGTCTTCTGTACTTCCTCCACTCCCTCCTGCTTCTCACCTTTGCTTCCTGACACTGTCTATTAAACCATGGGTTATTATATTCCCTCCTGCTTTTTTCCTTTATTGTTGGAATAAATCTCTCTTCAGCCTCTTTGCATTTCAATATGACTTGGTTCATCATCCCTTGCCCTGTTTTTCCTCTAAGTTCTTCCTCCCACTACACTTCTCCCAGGTAGTCCCTTATCCTTCTGTAGTTCCCTTTTCTGTAATCAAGTCTCCTTTCCCGGACCTCTTGTCCTTTGGTCACAATTTTAAGCTCCATCATGTAGTCAAAGACTAGGACACAATGGTCACTGGCTCCTAGTGGTATTTCATGTTCCAACTGCTCGATGTCTTCTACATTCTGGGTGAAAATGAGATCTAATAGGCTGGGCGTATCCCCTCCTCTTTCCCTAGTGTCTTCCTTCACATGCTGTGTTAGGAAACTCCTGTCAATAACGTCTACCAGCTTCGCTCCCCAGGTCTCCTCCTCGCCATGGGGATTCCTTGTTTCCCAATCTATCTCTCCGTGATTTAGGTCCCCCATGACCAGCAGCTTCACTCTCATTCTATGCGCTATAGTTGCTGCCCTCTGCAGTTCATTTATTGTCTTGTTGCTGTCCTCGTACTCCTGCCTGGGCCTTCTACTGTTTGGTGGGGGATTGTAGAGTATCAAGATTACAATCTTCTTCCCATCTACTGTCAGAGTTCCATGTATGAAGCTCGTGCTTTCATTGGTACCCGGATTTTCCAGCTCATCAAACTTCCATTTCCGCTTTATTAGTAGTGCCACTCCTCCTCCCTGTCTGTGTGTCCTTTCTTTTCTTATCACCTGGTACCCCTCTGGAAAGATTGCATCCGAGATCATGCCATTTATTCTAGTTTCCACTATTGCCACTTTGTCTGGGTCTGCCTCACTAACTCTTTCTTTTATCTCTTCTGCTTTACTGGCTACCCAATCAGCATTGGTGTACCAAACCTTGAGACTCTTCTTGGAAACTCGGGTGTCAGAGTTCCCCCTTTCACCAGGGGTCTGGGGGAGACTGGGGGGTGTCTGGAGGGCGAGTGGGGGCTGTGGGGGTGAATGGGGGGGGTGCTAGGGGGGTGCCTGGGAGTGCCTGGTAGGCAAATGGGGTCTGGGCATCTAGGGGGTAGGAAGGGCATAATGGGTCTGAAAGTTAGGGGTCTGAATAGCATAGGGGGGTTGAGAAATAGAGTGAGACTGAGAGTCAGATAGAGTGTGTGTGTGTGTGTGTGTGTGTGTGTGCGCGATAGAGTGTGTGATAGATTTGTGAGTGTGTGTGTGTGTGTGTGTGTGTGTGTGTGTGTGTGTGTGTGTGTGTGTGTGTGTGTGAAAAAAGTTACAAGTTACAGTTGATTGATTGACAGCTGAGAGGCGGGCCGAAAGAGCAGAGCTCAACCCCTGCAAGCACAACTAGGTGAATACAAGGACCATGAGAGTTTCTGTCATACTCCACTGACAAGGTCAAGATAGTGTCTTGCAAAGGCGAGAGTCTCCAAGGCTGAAATTCCCAAATCTGTTTAATGTTATTTCAGCCATTATTATGTTATGAGTAATCCAGTAAATGGGCAAAGCTGTTTAGCCTCTGGTTGTCTGGGTTTAATGTCGAAAAGCTTTTGTTTGTTGACGTCTTTATGATCCTTATGGAGCACTCGCAGTCTATTTATATCGGAGAAGAAAGTGTTATTCACCGGTGGGACGTCTAGAGCCGAGAATCCCCAACATATACGCTCACCTTCCGACTGTGTTGACATCTGAGCAGTTGCCAGCACTCACCACTCCCTCGTGGCTCCTAATTCCCGAATACTTGTCCTTTCTCTGTGGATTTTTCTGACCTGAATGATTGCCTACCCGTGCTTGCCTACCCGTGCTTGCCTAGCAGTGCTTGCCTAGCAGTGCTTGCCTAGCAGTGCTTGCCTAGTAATGTTTGTCTAGCAGTGCTTGCCTAGCAGTGCTTGCCTAGCAGTGCTTGCCTAGCAGTGCTTGCCTAGCAGTGCTTGCCTAGCAGTGCTTGCCTAGCAGTGTTTGTCTAGCAGTGCTTACCTAGCAGTGCTTGATTAACAGTGCTTGGCTAACAGTGCTTGCCTAGTAGTGTTTGCATAGCAGTGCTTGCCTAGCAGTGTTTGCCTAGTAATGTTTGTCTAGCAGTGCTTGCCTATCAGTGCTTGCCTAGTAATGTTTGTCTAGCAGTGCTTGCCTAGCAGTTCTTGCCTAGCAGTGCTTGCCTAGCAGTGTTTGTCTAGCAGTGCTTACCTAGCAGTGCTTGATTAACAGTGCTTGGCTAACAGTGCTTGCCTAGTAGTGTTTGCATAGCAGTGCTTGCCTAGCAGTGTTTGCCTAGTAATGTTTGTCTAGCAGTGCTTGCCTATCAGTGCTTGCCTAGTAATGTTTGTCTAGCAGTGCTTGCCTAGCAGTTCTTGCCTAGCAGTGCTTGCCTAGTAATGTTTGTCTAGCAGTGCTTGCCTAGCAGTGCTTGCCTAGTAATGTTTGTCTAGCAGTGCTTGCCTAGCAGTGCTTGCCTAGCAGTGCTTGCCTAGTAATGTTTGTCTAGCAGTGCTTGCCTAGCAGTTCTTGCCTAGCAGTGCTTGCCTAGTAATGTTTGTCTAGCAGTGCTTGCCTAGCAGTGCTTGCCTAGTAATGTTTGTCTAGCAGTGCTTGCCTAGCAGTGCTTGCCTAGCAGTGCTTGCCTAGTAATGTTTGTCTAGCAGTGCTTGCCTAGCAGTGCTTGCCTAGTAATGTTTGTCTAGCAGTGCTTGCCTAGCAGTGCTTGCCTAGCAGTGCTTGCCTAGTAATGTTTGTCTAGCAGTGCTTGCCTAGCAGTGCTTGCCTAGCAGTGCTTGCCTAGTAATGTTTGTCTAGCAGTGCTTGCCTAGCAGTGCTTGCCTAGCAGTGCTTGCCTAGTAATGTTTGTCTAGCAGTGCTTGCCTAGCAGTGCTTGCCTAGCAGTGCTAACCTAGCAGTGCTTAACAGTGCTAACTATAAGAGTGTCTACAGGGCCGTGAGGTCTAACACATGTCCCGCCTGCTGACCTATTGTCCCCGTTGAGTTATAATTGACTTTTGGAGATGTTGGTGTTCCTTGCCGACCTTGACCTTTGGAGATGTTGGTGTTCCTTGTCGACCTTGACCTTTGGAGATGTTGGTGTTCCTTGTCGATCTTGACCTTTGGAGATGTTGGTGTTCCTTGTCGACCTTGACCTTTGGTGATGTTGGTGTTCCTTGTCGACCTTGACCTTTGGAGATGTTGGTGTTCCTTGTCGACCTTGACCTTTGGAGATGTTGGTGTTCCTTGTCGACCTTGACCTTTGGAGATGTTGGTGTTCCTTGTCGACCTTGACCTTTGGAGATGTTGGTGTTCCTTGTCGACCTTGACCTTTGGAGATGTTGGTGTTCCTTGTCGACCTTGACCTTTGGAGATGTTGGTGTTCCTTGTCGACCTTGACCTTTGGAGATGTTGGTGTTCCTTGTCGACCTTGACCTTTGGAGATGTTGGTGTTCCTTGTCGACCTTGACCTTTGGAGATGTTGGTGTTCCTTGTCGACCTTGACCTTTGGAGATGTTGGTGTTCCTTGTCGACCTTGACCTTTGGAGATGTTGGTGTTCCTTGTCGACCTTGACCTTTGGAGATGTTGGTGTTCCTTGTCGACCTTGACCTTTGGAGATGTTGGTGTTCCTTGTCGACCTTGACCTTTGGAGATGTTGGTGTTCCTTGTCGACCTTGACCTTTGGAGATGTTGGTGTTCCTTGTCGACCTTGACCTTTGGAGATGTTGGTGTTCCTTGTCGACCTTGACCTTTGGAGATGTTGGTGTTCCTTGTCGACCTTGACCTTTGGTGATATTGGCGTTCCTTGTCGACCTTGACCTTTGGAGATATTGGCGTTCCTTGGCGACCTTGACCTTTGGTGATGTTGGTGTTCCTTGTCGACCTTGACCTTTGGAGATGTTGGTGTTCCTTGTCGACCTTGACCTTTGGAGATGTTGGTGTTCCTTGTCGACCTTGACCTTTGGAGATGTTGGTGTTCCTTGTCGACCTTGACCTTTGGAGATGTTGGTGTTCCTTGTCGACCTTGACCTTTGGAGATGTTGGTGTTCCTTGTCGACCTTGACCTTTGGAGATGTTGGTGTTCCTTGTCGACCTTGACCTTTGGAGATGTTGGTGTTCCTTGTCGACCTTGACCTTTGGAGATGTTGGTGTTCCTTGTCGACCTTGACCTTTGGAGATGTTGGTGTTCCTTGTCGACCTTGACCTTTGGAGATGTTGGTGTTCCTTGTCGACCTTGACCTTTGGTGATATTGGCGTTCCTTGTCGACCTTGACCTTTGGAGATATTGGCGTTCCTTGGCGACCTTGAACTTTGGTGATGTTGGTGTTCCTTGTCGACCTTGACCTTTGGAGATGTTGGTGTTCCTTGTCGACCTTGACCTTTGGTGATATTGGTGTTCCTTGTCGACCTTGACCTTTGGTGATATTGGTGTTCCTTGGCGACCTTGACCTTTGGTGATGTTGGTGTTCCTTGTCGACCTTGACCTTTGGTGATATTGGTGTTTCTTGGCGACCTTGACCTTTGGTGATGTTGGTGTTCCTTGTCGACCTTAACCTTTGGAGATGTTGGTGTTCCTTGTCGACCCTGACCTTTGGTGATATTGGTGTTCCTTGTCGACCTTGATCTTAAAGTTGTGATTGATGTGTATGTTTTCGGACTTGATCAATTTGTATTTGACTTGTGCCTGACAAACCTGCGCTTGAAATTAAGTATTATTCTGATTATTTGGAATAATATTTACGGAATGAAAGTAAGTATTATTTTAATTATTCCGCACCATCATATGTGCGGAATAATCAGAGGGCGCTAAATATCACCAAGGATGCCAATATGAGAACAGAAACGCATTAGGCGAACGATATCAACAGTATCCGATTTACCAATAATTCTATGGAGGGACAGCGAGAGACGGTTGGAAAGCAAGATACACGCTCGTCCTGGAAGTCAGGACATTCAACAAGGATATGCACAACTGTAAGAGGGACAATGCAGTTTGGACAATAAGGAGCAGGGCGGCGCTCCATTAAGTGTCCGTGAGTTAAGGGTGTATGGCCGATACGCAACCTCACCTAGCAGTTTCCTTCCGCCAGTTACGGTGGTAGGAAGAAAGCCACGGGGACACACTACTCTTAAGAGCACGCAGTTTGTTATCAGTAACAGAAGACCAACAACCCTGCCAATAGGCATGCATAGCGGAATGAATAACTGGGTAAAAGTCGGAATAAAGAATACCTTTACGGGAGATGGGACAAGTGTGGATAGCATCCTTAGCGGCAGTGTCAACGCACTCATTTAAAGAGACATCAATATGACTGGGAACCCAGCAAGACTCTACTGCCTTAAATCTACTGGAGATAAGAAACCGCCAATCTTGAATCTCGACGACCACCAGGATGGACTAGATTAAAGAACTCCAGTGCCATGAGGGCACTGCGAGTCAACTACAAACACATAGGAGTGATAGCGATAAAGCAGTAGACGAAGAGCATAGAGAATAGCATAAAGTTCTGCCGTGATGATGCTAGTCTCCGGAGGCAGGCAACACATAAAGGTGTGGTCAGGAAAAACCACAGAGTAGCCTACACCGTCTGCAGACTTAGACCCATCGGTGATGATGGAAATTGAGCGGGAGTCTGAAGAAAAGTGTTCAAGGAAAAGGCGTTTCAGAACTGAAGTAGGGGTAAAAGCTTTAGTGATGTGAGTCAGAGATTTACAAATGTTAGGAAGGGGGACCCTCCACAGGGGCAAGGACAGGACAACACAAGGAGAAATATTGGTAATACTTACTGAAAGAGAATTTTGCATACGAGATAATTGGACAGAAAGAGTGAGGTGGTGAAGGGGAACAGGAACTACAGAAGGGGTCAAAGTCAAAGCACGACATAGGCGAGAGTGAGGGTGTTGTAAGACCGTGCGCAAGGTAGCGAAGACAGTAGTGATCACGGCGGGCCTGGACAGTCAGGAAGCCAGTCTCAACATACAATCTGAGGGTAGGAGTCGAACGAAAGGCACCAGAGCTGAGGCACAACCCAGTTGATGCAAAGTATTAAGACGGCGAAGACTTGAAGGAGAAGCAGACGAGTGATCAGGGCATCCATAATCGAGTTTAGGCAGTACGAGAGAGGAATGTAAAGAGAGAGAGGAGCATGCACCTATCTGCTTCCCAAGAAGAATGGAAGAAAACCTTAGGTAGGATAAGGGCCTTAGAGCATTCATCTCGGAGGTAAGAGATATTGGGTGACCAAGACAAACAAGTTTTAAAGATTAACCCAAAAACTTAGTGGAATCTTTGTACACAAGGGAATGACCATAAAGCAACAAAGAGGGATGAAGAATGACTTGCTTCCAAGTAAAAGTCATACCACAAGTCTTAGTTCCAGAGAACTTCAAGTCATGATTAGTGGCTTATGACGACACAGCATCAATCACAAGTTGAATGCGCCGTTGAAGGACAGGCGAATCATCGCCTCGACAGCAAAGGATAAGATCGACGACATAGAGAGTGTGAGAAATTGGATTTTGACCCACTTCTCAGCTAGCATACATCTTAGATAGTAGAAGAAAATTGTATTTTGCCTCAGAAAATTTCGGAGATCTACACAGGGTGTGCACAAAAGCCTATCTTCCTTGATAGTGGAAATAGTGGGGCGAAATTACATCTCTTTCGAAAGGGGATGCCTTCAGCATTCCAATGAAGTAACTCTCGTTGTCGTAGGTAGTCTCAGTGAATAGTTACAGGTTTTCCCTGAATTCTGTAACTTTGGCCATAGCAAGAGAGGGAGAGAGAGAGAGAGAGAAGGGTAGCGGGACCCTCTCAAGTACTCAACGGTTCCCCTTGCCGGTGACGTGACGTCATCAGCGTCACCTGCCGGCTTCCCTCTCATTAGTAGCAGCATGTCTAGCTCTAGGCCTCCCAGGCACTGATTGGTCAAGCACCTGGCACCAAAGGAGCCGCTGCTTGGATTCTCAAGCCAAATTGCTACTGGCGTGAGATCCCCACCTAAGGCGGGCATTCTGTGTTGAAGAGCTGTGCTGTCGAGATGCAGGAAGATCTGGTCCTGGCCAAGACCTGGATTTCTCCCTTTATATCAACCTTCAGCCAGCCTAAGTTGACCCTACGCTGCCCCACGCTGCTGTTTCAGAATCCTGCAGCAACAGAACGCCGCTAGTGGTAAAGATTACGAAAATACGAGAGAGTGACATAGCCGCCACATGAGCTACCCGCGGCTCTGTACGCGGTCCGAAGCGGAAGCAGTTATTCCAGCTAGCCTAGCCTTGTCAAGCACCACGACAGAATAATCTAACATAACGTTAGATTATTCTTGCCATTTACCGTTAGCATTAAGTTTTATGAATAAACTAATTGTTAAATACAAGTGTCTTTACGTTCACACCTTCAGACCCCTTGTACCCAGTATTGACTTTGCCATTATTTCTGTTATTAACGTGATCCCCTTTTAATGTTGCCTGGATTACTTGGATTTGAACTGCGTTCATGGCCACATACATCAAATAAATACTATTTGGCATGAGAATTAGTTGAGCTACTCTGATGACCTCCCTATGAGGCCCCAGAAGCTCCACGACCCAGTGGATAACAAGTGCCAAGGATTTGGACTTCAGCAGCTGCTCTATGCATCCCAGGCCAGTCATTAAAGTATAATCTGCCCTCAGCATTTGATAATGCTAGTTCAGTCCTTTCCTGACTGAGGTTTCTTGTAACCTATTAACCCCCAAAAAAAGGATAATCTCACAGAGAGCGGAGAAGATGCCGGAAGGAAGGGAGGAAAGAAGACCACTGAGAGCAACTAGAAAAAGAGTAGTGTTTAGAACACTACCTTAGTGTACACCTCTTTATATTGCCTAAAAGAAGCAGAGAGAATGCCACCAAGCCTCACTCTAAAGGAATGACGAGAGAGAGGAATCTTTGGAGGAAGAGAGAAAGATTACCACAAAGGCCAAAAGAACGAAGTTGGGACAGAATATGGTATCTCCATATTCCTGGTCCTGGTATCTACCAGGACATCAGTCGTGCTGCAGCACTTGCAAAAACCAAATTGAGAAAGGGAGAGGTGGTCACAGTGTTCCAAGAACTACATCAAACAAACATTGACCATGTGTTCAAAGAGTATGCAGATACAACTCGTAAGAGCAATTGGGCGGAAGTCCTTAGGGGATGTCCCTAGAGACCCTGGTTTCCGAATGGGGTACGTAACGTACGGTTATGTTATGTCGTTGGGTTGATTAGATACACAGTGTTTAGTGAGTTTCATATTTATTTAGTAGTCACTGGATACAGCAGTGTCGTAGACGTTGAGACGAAGCCTGGAGCAGAGCAGAGAGCTGAGTGAGGCCGGAGTCGCGGAGCTCTATGTGGGAGAGCGTGGAGGCTCGATTGAGAATTGTGAGTGTCTGAACTCGAGGAGCTAGAGCGTGGCGGCTCGATGCGGTCGTAGTCTGCTGTCTGCTCTGTGTCGAAGCTGCAGCGTCTTGGGTTGATTAGGACTGTACACGCCGAGTGCTACATGCTAGTGCTACTCCTCAGAGACTGACGACGACTCCCCGACCCAGTTATACAGATTCAGTAAATACTGAAATGTGCATGGAGGGAGATGGTGGAGCATCTCATAATGAATGTCATCTGAGCCCGCTGCCGTAGAACTGCAGAGGGCCAGGGCAGACTGAAGTTCAGAGAGAGAGAAAGGATCGGAGGGAAGTCGGAGATGAGTGCGGAAATCTGAGGGGCGTGATTCAAGAACGGGCTTATGCAGAAGGCAGGATTGACGAAGTTGAGAACCAGAGCTAACAGCCGAAAAGTGGGAACCCAGTTCGTTTGCAACCGTCACTGGGTCTGCCACAAGAGTCCCATGGAGGTAAAGGACCAGCAAGAAATCTGGAACGAACTTCCCCACTATCTTACAGATTTTCCAGGTCTGCAGCAGAGGAGTATCTTAAGTAAAGGTGGAAACATAAAGACATCAATTTCCAACTCTCAAGTTTAGCTGTACGGATGGTCCTACGGGCCACAGCACTTGCCTTCCGAAACAAAATAAAAGAATCAGCCGTCTGCCCGCGTCTGTGTTTCTTCCAGGCTGCACGCTTACAGCAGACAGCCCGACCACAGTCCGCATTCCACAGGAAACGCACTTCCACATGCCCCGGGAGATAGAGCGAGGAATAGAATGGAGGGCACCGGCTTCGACGGTGCCCTCCATTCCGGTTTTTATGACACCTTCAAAGGTGTCTAGAAAAGGAGGGCACGAGGGAGAGGCAGAATGGAGAGGTCGAAGAGAATAGCACGAAGGGTGAATAGGTTCCAGTCAGCCTTGGCAAACTGCCAACTAGAGAACTGAGAGAGTAGAACTAAAAGAGAAAAAGGTAACATGGATGGGGAAATGATCACTGTTATGGAGGTCATCAAGAATCTGCCACGTGAGATCTAAGTAAAGAGACGACGAGCAGAGAGAAAGATCAAGACAGGAAAGGGTGCTAGTTCGAGAATCCACATGAATGGACTCACCAGAATTCAGAAGAGACAGGGAAGAAGAGAGGATGAACGGTTCGAGAAGGCGGCCGCAGGTGTTTGACGGAACATCACCCCAGAGGGTATGTCGACAGTTAAAATCACCCAACAGGACCAAAGGCTTTGGCAAGGAGTCCAGTAGGTGCTTAAGATCAGGAAGAGAAAGCAGGACATTAGGGGGGAGATATATTGAGCAGACCGTATACCATTTACTCACAAACACATGGGCTGCAGAACAGTAGATAGGCGATGAGAAAAAGTAGGGGGACGAAGGAAATAACCGTATGAATCAAGAGAGCAATAAAGTTAAGGGCCCCAACAAAAGGGAGAAAGAGAGAAAGAAATAACCACGAAAGTGACCAGGACAAGCACCAAGCATCGGCTCCTGGAGACATACACAAAGTGGTGAGAACTTTGTAATCAAAAGTTGGAGTTCGGGGAAGCTGGCATAAAATCCACGAATATTCCATTGAAGAATAGACATTGTCAATAAGAGAAAGGACAGCAACAGAGAATAATGAAGAAACAAAAGTAAAGAAGAAAACAGCATATTAAATAAGCTCAGGATCAGGATCAGGATCAGGGCCAGCAAAATCAGGTTTAGGGGGCATGGGGAAACTTAGTAAGGATGGAGTGAAGGGAGCGGGAGGACAGACCGGAGGTGGACGACGGGGTCCAGAGAAGGAGGAGACAACCGAGAGAGGCAGTCAAGAACAACAGGAGGAGGAGGAGGGGCAGAAACTGGGGAGCGCATCTCAGCAAGGGCAGCAACCGACAGGGAGTCGGGGGCGAAAGAAACCTCCATAGCTGGGACAGGGCGCCCCGACCACCAAAACGGGAGGAGACGAAGAGATAGTCAGAGGTGGGGGAAGAAAGGAAGAAAGTGATGCCTCTTACCCGCCAGGGAGGCGGATGGAGAGGTGCCAGGCTAACGTTTCTGACCCAAAGAGACAGGTTTTCCAGCAACAAGGTACTGGGCAACAGATTCAATTGTCTTAGCAGGTGAAGAAGAACAGGAGCGAACAACAAGATTTTCTGTGGGGGGGGGGAAGGTGGACAACAGCCTGGACAGACGGGCGGCATGAAGGGCCAAGGGACTGGGGGAAGGGTTGGGAAGAAGGATCGAGGGGGATGGGAAAGAAGACACAGGAGACATGGCAGACTGGGTACGAAGGGGAAAACTCTCAGATGGAGAACCAGGTTTGGGAACCGACCTGTGAGATTTATATTTATTTAATCTATATGAATTTATTTAGTGCTTATATTTACATTAATTTATATATTTCGATAGCAATTTATATGATGTTTAGTGGACTGTATTTCTGAAATATTCTTACAAATCGACTCCTTACACATTAAGGGGGGTTAAAATAAATTTTTATATATGCAGCCAATCAAACTTCAGTATTAAATTACATATATTAGTAATGATAATTAAGAGGCCTTATCTTATTGTATAGATCTTATCTTATCTTATCCCCTTACTTAGTCCACCAGGTATAAACCAGGATGTTGACACCAAATAATCCTCAATTGAGACTAGCATCCACCACACATGTACTGATTTACCATTAACTGGCCAGAAATGTGGTTATTAAAGGGTTTCAGTAAGACACTTCCCTTGTTTGAAAGTTGACTGAGTGTTGATGATGGAAGAAGCACTAATTTGATCTCCATAACATATCGTCCAAGGGAGAATTATAGGAGCTGAATTTGCTCCAGCGATTCTGGTCGTAAACAATGGCTGACCTCCCTCCCACTGACGCCCTGACTCTTCTTGTCCAAATGTTAATAATTGGTAAAAAGGTCACATTTACTCTATCTTAGTACTGATAATTAGGTTAATTCAAATGAGATGTTTTTATGATGTTAAAAGTCCAAAGACTGCTGTATTAAGAATAATTCCCAGCATGAAAAGCTGGTGAACATAGTCTTCTATTTAGTCTGTTATTCTTGTGAAAGTCTTCTACCTCCTTGGCCTGGCGCTGGGCTGTGGTCTTCTCCCTCCCTGACCTGGTGCTGGGCTGTGGTCTTCTCCCTCCCTGACCTGGCGCTGGGCTGTGGTCTTCTCCCCCCCTGGCCTGGCGCTGGGCTGTGGTCTTCTCCCTCCCTGACCTGGTGCTGGGCTGTGGTCTTCTCCCTCCCTGGCCTGGCGCTGGGCTGTGGTCTTCTCCCTCCCTGGCCTGGCGCTGGCCTGTGGTCTTCTCCCTCCCGGTCCTGGGCTGTGGTCTTCTCCCTCCCTGGCCTGGCGCTGGGCTGTGGTCTTCTCCCTCCCGGTCCTGGGCTGTGGTCTTCTCCCTCCCTGGCCTGGCGCTGGGCTGTGGTCTTCTCCCTCCCGGTCCTGGGCTGTGGTCTTCTCCCTCCCTGGCCTGGCGCTGGCCTGTGGTCTTCTCCCTCCCGGTCCTGGGCTGTGGTCTTCTCCCTCCCTGGCCTGGCACTGGGCTGTGGTCTTCTCCCTCCCGGTCCTGGGTTGTGGTCTTCTCCCTCCCTGGCCTGGCGCTGGGATGTGGTCTTCTCCCTCCCTGGCCTGGCGCTGGGCTGTGGTCTTCTCCCTCCCTGGCCTGGCGCTGGGCTGTGGTCTTCTCCCTCCCGGTCCTGGGCTGTGGTCTTCTCCCTTCCAGGCCTGGTGCTGTATAAAGGCCCTGACCTTCAGCCTGGCCAGAAATGGCCCAGAGAGGGTCCCTGGGCGGGGCCCTCTCTGCTTCCTTGGCACTACCAGGGGACCCCCTCTCTCCTTGACACTACTAGGGGCCCCACTTCGCTTCCTTGGTACTACCAGGGCCCCTCTCCGCTTTCTTGACACTAACAAACCCTCTCTCTCCTTCCTTGGCACTACATTGGGCCCCCTCGCCGCTTGGCACTACAAGGGCAGCTCCTGGTGTCCACTGTTGTCTCTGGCTCTCCAAATTCACATTCTGCTCCCAAATATTCACTATGTTGATATTTGTGCTTGTATCATTCTCGCCCACAGCCAGGGAATAATATAGCGAACATGGTTCTATACCTTAACACAAGAACCTTATCGTGTCGACGTTTAAGGCAGAACAAAACACCGACAATGACGTCGGGCTCCAAAACTGGAGTCCGACCCTGGTCCGTGGTGCCTTTAAACAGTTTCTTTAGCACATTTTATTGCATATGGCAAAGAGCGGATAGATCACTGTTGACCGTCATTCCTGACTCCAACCTGACGCCAAATCCTGGATCTGGTTTTGTTTTCTGATATTGGCTAGTCAAAATTATTGTTCATGGTCCCAGAACCTGTATGCTGCTCAGTCTACAAGACTGAGTCCTACTACAAGACAAGTCTACACGATACAAGACCATATAACTCCAGAACCTGGACACAACTCCAGACCTTGGAGATAGTTCTGCTAACTGAATGCATATCTGGAAAAACAGTGTGTATATTGCTGTATAAACAGTATCTGGCTTGTATACTGACACCAGATAGTGAGTCTGGTTCTACCCACATTACGGCACAGTGAGTCTGGTTCTACCCGCATCGCGGCACAGTGAGTCTGGTTCTACCCACATCACGGCACAGAAAGTCTGGTTCTACCCACATGACGGCACAGTGAGTCAGGTTCTACCCACATCACGGCACAGTGAGTCTGGTTCTACCCGCATCGCGGCACAGAAAGTCTGGTTCTACCCACATGACGGCACAGTGAGTCAGGTTCTACCCACATCACGGCACAGTGAGTCTGGTTTTACCCAATCACGGCACAGTGAGTCTGGTTTTACCCAATCACGGCACAGTGAGTCTGGTTCTACCCACATCACGGCACAGTGAGTCTGGTTCTACCCACATCACGACACAGTGAGTCTGGTTCTACCCACATCACGGCACAGTGAGTCTGGTTCTACCCACATCACGGCACAGTGAGTCTGGTTTTATCCAATCACGGCACAGTGAGTCTGGTTTTACCCAATCACGGCACAGTGAGTCTGGTTCTACCCACATCACGACACAGTGAGTCTGGTTCTACCCACATCACGACACAGTGAGTCTGGTTCTACCAGTAGTGGGAAACGACTCATAGACCGTGCGTTTTGCTTTTTCCGGCGCACGGTCTATGAGTCGTGCATTTTTCGTTACCCCAGTGACCCATTGACGCACGATCTATGAGTCGTGCATTTTTCGTTACCCCAGTGACCCATTGACGCACGATCTATGAGTCGTGCATTTTTCGTTACCCCAGTGACCCATTGACACACGGTCTATGAGTCGTGTATTTTTCGTTACCCCAGTTACCCATGCACAGGCATCGCTAATGGTCAATGACGTCATCAGCTAGCCAGTCTTCAACTTACCTGGGGAGTAAATGGCAGTCTCCTGGCGCATCCCAAATTCTGTTACCTCGGTGACCCTGCACAGACATTTCTAATGGTCACCCCGTCTTCATCTTCCCTGAATAATTCCATTTTCTGTTGTAGTGTATTTATTCCTATTTTCCAATATTTATAGCAAAGGGGGATTCAAAATGCTGCCTTCTGTCGAGCCTAATGTGTAATGGCGTTAACCATTATAAGCTTGTTTTTCTCAATAAGGTATTACCGTACTATTTCCCATTTTCTAAGAACATTTTACAGCTAAGATTTCATATTAACATAAGAAATGAGTTCAAACCCTGTTACAGAACCAGTATTTACTCAGGTCATTTTCCAAGATCTTTGTCAATCTGTCTTCAAGGATTGCGTATTCAGCATAGGGCAAATAAAAATGAAAACCCGCTATCATCCATTTGTATGAAAACAGTCCCCACCCAGGCGTGGTGACTTCAATGCGATTTCAGTAGTAATTCAATATTGCTGCATAAACGCGTAAATATATATATATAAACCTAACCTTCCCTAATTCAACCCTATACTATAATTTCGAGGTAAGGGGAGGTCTAAACCCTCTGGTTATAGGTTAGGATAAGGAAAATTGGGTAAATGGTAATTGAATAGTTTTGGTGAGTTATATCCATTTCTTACTAAGGTTAGGTTAAGGATGGTTAAGCTGAACTGCTGTAAAGAAAATTCCCCTTATTATCATATATTCCATTAACCCCCTCCCAAAGTAAGTACTTATTTACGTTTAACATTACCATAAACTTTATTTTCATAGTAATCATTTCACATTTCAATGTTAATGAGAATCTCTGTACCAACTAAGAGTGATAATGAAGAGATAACTTGAAGTCCTACAACACTGACACTGATTACCACTCAAATCATTTGTGTGAATGATATATATATATATATATATATATATATATATATATATATATATATATATATATATATATATATATATATATATATATATATATATATATATATATATATATATATATATATATATATATATATATACACACACCTGAACCCTTCCAAGTTTGAAGTAATCTCTTCCAACCCGGACATCGTAGCTAGAATAACGTCTCCCTTGCCTGGAGCCCATGTCATTAGGGCCGAGAACAGCACCCTCCTTGGAGCCCCCCTCGGGTCTAACGCCATTGAGGAGATCCTTAACAAGAAAATCGCAGACCTTAGGAGGATGGAAGACAGAATAGGTGACATCGATGCCCACGATGCTTTTTATCACCTCACCAAATGCCTATCCCTTCCGAGGCTAACCTACTTTCTGAGGTGCGCCCCATCTTACGACAGCCGAAAGCTTGAAGAGTATGACCTCTTATTGAAGACCATGCTGGAAAAAGTTGTTAACCTCTCCCTCAACGAATGCCAGTGGAAACAAGCCACTCTTCCTGTTAGGCTCGGTGGCTTGGGTGTCCGCACCGCCACCCAAATTGCTGTCCCAGCCTACCTGTCTTCCTCCTCAGCATCAGATGACCTGGTTAAGGAAATTCTACCTGACACCCTGAGTGATGTAGCGGGGATACAGGACCCCCACTACACGGAATGCGACACGAAATGGGGTGCCATGGCAGACCCAGCACTCAGACCAGCCATGCCGAAAGCCAAGAAACAATCCAGTTGGGACAGCCCCATTGTAGACAAAGAAGCCACAGCTTTGCTGGAGGCAGCAACAACCCCCAGTGTTCGTGCACGCCTCACAGCTGTGCAGGCTCCCCATACAGGGGACTTCCTTTTGGCAGTCCCTATGTCTGCGACAGGCACACGTCTTGATCCGCAGGAGCTCCGTATTGCAGTCGCTCTCCGTCTTGCTGCCCCTATCCACACTGTTCATAGGTGTATTTGTGGCGAGGCAGATGCTGACGAATATGGACTGCATGGCCTGCACTGTGGAAAATCTGGTGGTTGGCACACTAGACACGACGAAGTCAATGACATCATTAAAAGAAGCCTTGCCTCTGCTAAGTGTCCAGCGGAGAGAGAGCCCCGCAACCTACTGAACCGTGACTCTGTTAGCTTTGCCGGCCGACCAGACGGAATCACACTGCGACCGTGGAAGGGTGGCAGACAGTTGGCATGGGACTATACTTGTGTATCCACCCTGGCAACCACATACATCAACCTCTCTGCCGGCACAGCAGGAGCCGCGGCGACACGCAGAGAAAGATACAAGTCAGCCAAGTACAGGCAATTAGATCATTGGTACAACTTCGTTCCAATAGGGTCTGAGACCCTAGGCCCATGGGGAGAGAGTGCAAGAAGGTTTCTTAAGGATCTTGGTTCCAAGCTCATTGACACCACAAGAGACCCTAGAGCAGCAAGTTTTCTCTTTCAGCGCCTCAGTGTCGCGATCCAGAAGGGGAATGATCGCTGCATCCTCGGTTCATGCCCGGCGTCGGAGGAGTTCGAGGAAATCTACAGCCTCTAGGAAGCAAACTTTTTTTTGTGTCCTCTTAATGTTAATTTTTTGTATAAAATCAGATATGTAACTGCATATCCTTGCATAATAAAGTGTACACCATAAAAAAGGGGGGTGGTAGGAGAAGCGAACACTCTTACGTATTTAGAGTTAAATGGCAAGTTTTTCCCTGAATGCTCTGTGTTCCCTTCTCTGAGGCCGTGGGTCCCTATACATATATATATATATATATATATATATATATATATATATATATATATATATATATATATATATATATATATATATATATATATATATAGGGACCCCTATATATATATATATATAGGGACCCCTATATATATATATATAGGGACCCCTATATATATATATATATATATATATATATATATATATATATATATATGACAATGTCAGACCACGGAGGAAAATGAAACAGGAATTTCCTTAAGTACTTTCGTATATTAAATACATCTTCAGAAGGAATGTATTCCTTCTATATATTCCTTCTGAAGATGTATTTAATATACGAAAGTACTTAAGGAAATTCCTGTTTCATTTTCCTCCGTGGTCTGACATTGTCACATTCTTAATCACGTGTTTATTTTCGTGATATACACACACATATATATATATAAATATATAGGGACCCCCATATATATATATATATATATATATATATATATATATATATATATATATATATATATATATATATATATATATATATATATATATATATATATATATATATATATATATATATAGGACCCAGAGCCTATATATATATATATATATATATATATATATATATATATATATATATATATATATATATATATATATATATATATATATATATATATTATTTTCTGTGCTAATTTCCAAGGCTGAACGATCATAGCCTAATGACTAGAAATTTAACCCCAGGCTACTACCAACAGTACTTATTCAGCAAGAAGCCAATACGGCTACTTCAGGAAAACTGAAAAGGACTCTCACAGGTCTACAGGGTCACTTGACCAAACAGATTAATAAATGCCTAGATCTGTCACAACAACATCGAGTCGGTTATGATCAACTGGTGTAATACGAGCAAGCAGCAAAAGGCAAGTTTGAACAAGTCAAATGCCGTCAAATGTTCACTGTCAAATGAAGAGAACTTGAAGTCACGATTGATGGCTTAAGACGAAGCAGCATCAATCGCAAGTTGAATTCGCCATTAAAGGAAGGGCGAATCATCACCCCGACAGCAAAGGGTAAGATCGTCGACATAGAGAATGGAGAAGATGCCAGAAGGAAGGGAGGAAAGAAGACCACTGAGGGCAACAAGAAAAAGAGTAGTGTTTAGAGTACTACCTTGGAGTACACCTCAATATTGCCTAATAGAGGCAGAGAGAGTGCCACTAAGCCTCACTCTAAAGGAATGATGAAAGAGAGGAATCTTTGCAGGAAGAGAGGGAGCTTACCACGAAGGCAAAGAGAACGAAGTTGGGACAAAATATGATATTTCCTAGTTTTGTCGTAAGCCTTTTCCAGATCAAAATGGACAGCATCATCGGAGGTCTTTGCAGCAAAAGCAGTATGAATATAGACCTCCAAGTTCACCAAGACACCAGTCGTGCTGCAGCACTTGCGAAAACCAAATTGGAAGGGAAGAGGTGGTGATAGTGTTCCAAGAACCACATCAGACGAATATTGACCTTACGTTAAAAGAGTTTGCATACAACTCGTGAGGGCAATAAGGCGGAATTCCTTAAGGGATGTCCCTAGAAACCGTGGTTTCCAAATAGGGAGTATAACGGCATCGAGCTAGTCCTCAGAAACTGACAACGACTGCTAGACCCGGTTATACAGATTCAGTAAATACTGAAATGCGCTTGGAGGGAGATGGTGAGGCATCTCATAACGAATGTCATCTGGGCCCGCTGCCGTAGAACCGCAGAGGGCCAGAGCAGACTTGAGTTCAGAGAGAGAGAAGGGCAGATCAGAGAAGAGAGCGGAAATCTAAGGGACGTAATTCAAGAACGGGCTTACGCAGAAGTAAGGATTGCGGAAGCTGAAACCCGGAGCTAACAGCCGAAAAGTGGGAGCCCAATTCGTTCACGACCGTCACTGGGTCTGCTACAAGAGTCCAACGGAGGAGAAGGATTGGCGAGACTTCTGTAACAAACTTCCCCCATATCTTGCAGATTTTCCAGGTTTGTGGCAGAGGAGTATCGGACGTAACGGAAGAAACATAAAGACACCAATTTCCGCTTTCACGTTTAACCACCGCACTTGCCTTCCGAAACAAAATAAAAGAATCAGCTATCTGCCAGCTTCAGTGTTTCTTCCAGGCCCCACTCTTACAGTGGACAGCCTGACCACAGTTCGCATTCCACCTGGGACCACACTTCCTCATGCCCCAAAAGGTAGAGCGAGAAATAGTCATGAAAAAGAAGGATGCCGCAAGGGAGAGGCATAGTGGAGAGGTCGGAGAGAGTAGCACAAAGGGTGAATAGGTTCCATTCAGCCTTGGCAAACTGCCACCTAGAGAACTGAGAGAGGAAGACAAAAAGAGAAAAAGGTAACATGGATGGGGAAATGGTCACTGTTATGGAGGTCATCAAGAATCTGCCACCTGAGATCTAAGTAAAGAAACGACGAGCAGAGAGAAAGATCAAGACAGGAAAGGGTGCTAGTTCGAGAGTCCACATGAGTGGGCTCACCAGAATTCAGAAGAGACAGAGAAGAAGAGAGGATATGAACGGTTCGAGAAGGCAGCTGCATATGTTTGTCCGAACATCACCCCAGAGGGTATGTCGACAGTTAAAAGCACCCAATAGGAGGACAGGCTTTGGCAAGGAGTCCAGTAGGTGCTTAAGATCAGGAAGAGAAAGTGGGACATTAGGGGTGAGATAAATTAAACAGACCGTATTCCATTTACTCACAAAGACACGGGCTGCAGAACAGTAGATAGGCGATCGAAAAAGTAGGGGGACGAATGAAATATCAGTATAAATCAAGAGAGCAGTAGAGTTATGGGCCGTGGGGGGGGGGGGGGAAGAGAGAAAGAAATAACCACGAAAGTGACCAGGACGAGCACCAAGCATCGGCTCCTAGAGACATACACAAAGTAATGAAGACTTTGTAATCAGAAGTTGGAGTTCATGGAAGCTGGCAGAAAATCCACGAATATTCCATTGAAAAATAGACATTGTCAAAAAGAGAAAGGACAGCAACAGAGAATAATGAGAAACAAAGGAAACAGGAACTCAGCATATTAAATAAGCTCAGGATCAGGATCAGCGAAATCAAGTTTAGGGGCATGGGGAAACTTAGTAAGGATTGAGTGAAGGGAGCGGGAGGACAGACCAGAGGCAGACGGACGGGATCCAAAGAAGGAGACAACCGAGAGAGGCGGTCAAGGACAGCTGGAGGAGGGGGAAGGGAAAGGGGCAGAAACTGGGGAGCGCACCTCAGCAAGGGCAGCAGTCGAGAGGGTATCGGAGGCGAAAGAAACCTCCATAGCTGGGACAGGGGGCCCGATCACCAAAACATGAGGGGACAAAGGGATAGTCAGAGGAGGGGGGTGAGAAAAAAAGCGTTGCCTTCTTACCCGCCAGGGAGGCAGATGGTGAGGTGCCAGGCTTACGTTTCTGACCCAAAGAGACAGGCTTTCCAGCAACAAGGTACTGGGCAACAAACTCAATTGTCTCAGCAGGTGAAGAACAGGAGCGAAAAATAAGAAGATTGCTGGGTGGATGATGGACAACAGCCTGGACAGACAGGCGGCTTGGAGGGCCAAGAGACTGGGGGGGAGGGTTGGGAAGAAGGATCGAGGGGAGATGGGAGAGAAGACACAGGAGACATGGCAGACTTGGTAGGAAAGGGGAAACACCAAATGGAGAACCAGGTTTGGGAACCGACCTGTGAGATTTAGATTTATTTCATTTATATGAATTTATAGTGTTTATATTTACATTAATTTATATATTTCGATAGCAATTTGTATGATGTTTAACGAACTGTATTTATGCAATATTCTCACAAATCGACTCCTTACACATTAGGGGGAGTTTATATTAAATTTATATATATGCAACCAATCAAACCACAGTATTAAACTACATATATTAGTAATGATAATTGAGAGGCCTTATCTTATTGTATAGTAGGCTTAGTCCACCAGGAATAAACCAGGATGATGACACCAAATAATCCTCAGTTGAGACTAGCATCCACCACCCATATACTGATGTACCAAGATTAATTCTTGCTTCCTCTTTTATACCTGTTAAAAGGACACTTGCTGTAAAGTAGGAATCCTATATATGACATCTATATCGGAGAAAATACTGTGTATTACATAAGATAAGGACCAAGGAGTAATTACCTGGGTTTAGTTGCTTGTTCGTGTTCTAACCAGTTTGCCCTATATCTAATTAACATTAATTGGCCAGAAATGTGGTAATAAATAGGTTTCGGTAAGACACTTTCCTTGTTTGGATGTTGACTGCATGTTGATGATGGAAAAAACACTAATTTGATCTCCATAACACTTTGTCCAAAGAAGAATTATAGGAGCTGAATTTGCTCCAGCGACTCTGGTCGTAAGCAATGGCTGACCTCCCTCCCACTGACGCCCTGGCTCTCCTTGTCCAAATGTCAATAATTGGTAAAAAGGTCACATTTACTCTATTTTAGTAGTGATAATATAGTTAATTCATATTAGATGTTAGATGTTTTTATGATGTTTAAAGTCCAAAGACTGCTGTATTAAGAATAATTCCTAGCATGAAAAGCTGGTGAATTTAATAGTGCTATATGGCAATGATATCCCATTTTCTATTGACGTAAATTTCCACTACAGGCTACTTTTTCTATAGGTTAACTTGTGTGTTCAACAGCAGCAATATTATCTGGTTATTGTATTTAATATTAGTAAATGGTGTCTGGTTTTCCAACACCAGGAGAGGGGACCCATCGGGACAGAATATACAGGGGAGGAGGCGGTGGGCAAGTCCAGGTCTACGGCCCGGAGACGGTTGTGAGACTGAGTAAGGGAGTAAGGTAGGAAGGGTGAGGAGAGGTAGAACACAACACGCGTGCATAAGATACGCCAGTGAAAGGGTTGAGACGGTGGACTTGGTGTCTCGTTTCAAGAAAAGACAAACGGTCCCGATATTTCAGGTTGAGGACGGCTTCCTCAAGTTTGTAGTGTATTCACGCGTGGGAGACGGGAGGATGGGCCTCACCACAATTGAGGCAACGAGCCTGGGGAAGAAGAGCACTCTGTCGTAGAGTGAGCTTCATCCCCACACATTGGGCATAGTCACAGTACTTGTGTATTTGAGGGTACTATGCCCAAACTTCCAGCACTTATTACAAAGTCTAGAAGAAGGGATGTACTCCTGAACGGAGCACCTGACACCAGCAAGAATGAGAGGGATGGAAGGGTCCTACTATCGAAGGTGATTTTCACAACTAGAGGGGCTGATGGCGACGACCACGAGGGGGTCGAGTGAACGTGTCCACGTGGAGAACAAGATGGCCTTGGGCTTCGATGATATGTTTAATATCCTCGTGACAGTCTTTTAGGTCCCTAACACCAGTTGCAACATGGTGCGGGAGGAGAACAGGGCCAATACTGGCATTTAACTGAGCGTTTCTGGAGACTCGAACAGGGGTCTCCCCAGTGCAGGACAATGCAGCTGAGCGGGTAGCTGCATCCTGAGAAGGAGCAGCGACGACAGGTGTACCAAGACGGGTAAGGTTAAACGTAAGGGATCGTGCGAGTACGACCATGACGGAGACGGCATTGAGAACCCCCTAAAGAGAGGGGGTTAAAAGGCACAGAAGTCACATTGAGAGACTGAACCGTAGCAGGGGACAAGGTGGTCACCACTGGGGGGCTTGGGGCTCGACCCTACCACAGAGGTGGGAGGGGAGTAGTCAGGAGGGATCAAAGGAGGAATTTGGTCTTGGCCAAATGTAGTGGAGGCTACAGTGCCCGGTCTTCAAACACAGTCCGACTCGGAGCTTGGTCGCCCACCCCACGAGTCTGAGAAGTTATAAGAGGATCATTATTCAGCAGCATGGAAACGAGGAGGTAATACTTTCATTCACAAATGAGCCCCTATACCCACCATGGAGCCACAATTAGAGTATAGGACACCTTACAAGACACAGGCTGGGGACTCCCTAGGGGTGCATCGTGAGTATACGCCGCACAATCGCCACCTTACGAACCGTCAGTCCGTCGAGATCGGGTTCAGCGACGAAAGGAGGATTGACAATAAAAGCGTCCCCTCGCTCGCGACGTCGGGTACCATAGTTCTACGGGTGAGAGAGTGTGCCTCCCCAAACACCCGGGCGTCAAAACAGACGATGTCCAAAAGAATAATCAAGACAGGCAAAAGATCGGCGGGAAATGACAATTAGAAAGAAGAGGGGGGAAGAAAAATGAAATATAAGGAAAAGGAAAAGACTTCCAGCATAATTTGTGAAAACAGCAGCAGGGTCATAAGGCTTCAAAGGGAGAGAGGACTGTCCCATGGAGCATCACACTCCGGCAGCCGCCCACTAAGCCCCCTCACGACGACAACGGGCTGGAAAGGGACGGAGTGTGCTTGAAAACCTCTACATGATATGTTAATGCTCGACTTGTGCTTGACATGCCAGTGTCTGACATTCCTGTGCTTGACATGCCAGTGCTTGACATGTCAGTGCCTGACAAGCCAGTTCTTGACATGTTGGTGCTTAACACACTCATGCTTGACACATCCCGTCAAGTCTGACGTACCACCCACACAGAAGGGAGAATACGATTGACAAGATCAGCATCACTCTTTGCCCATATAAGACTGAACACGAAGTTGTCAGAAGCGCAGCATATATTTGGAGGATAACCTGCAAGTAGATACGGTAAAAAGAGACGTAAATATTTTGAAGAAATAAAAAATAATCATTATTGCCCTGTATGGAAGAAAAGCAAGTGGGAGAGTATTGAAGAAGTAGTCAGGGAAGCCTCCTCCATTACCAGCAAAGAATTCAAACACCATGGAAACGAAAAGAAAATGCAACATGTATAACAAGGTTAATGGGCGGGTCGTAAAACAATAAGCATCATCTCTCCGAAGTCACTAAACTGCCCCTCAACTCTCCCTTCCCTACCATCCTCCACCCCTCCCTCTTAACCATTATGTAAGGGGCATGTACGTAAAGGGGGTATTGTTCTCATATGGTAAAGACTTGGCTTGTCATGTTGGATGGAAAAATATGAACAAGAGCGGTTGGACAATCTTAAAGGTGCCGAGAAGAGAGGAGCTAGCGTAGGCATGCGTATATATAGACTGCATTAACATCCTGCAAACATTTAGGTGGAACAGTGTAATGAGTTTAAGATAAACATTTCCATGTACATTTTGTGGCTTACCGTTATGACGGGAAATTAGTGTTAAATGTTGAAATACAGAACAGGACACATAAACTAATATATGGATGTAGGAGAGAATATTATGAATTGTCAAAACATTGGAACGGTTGGCGGGAAACACCCAGCAGCCACAGCGGGAGATAGAGGGAGAGGCTCGGTGTCTGCTGAGCGAGAGATGACGCCAAGGTTGATCACGTTCCTGGACCTGTAAAGGCTCTCAGACTACATGAGGGAGTGCGGGTCAACGTAAACCGTATACCCATATATCTCGTTTCATATAAATTGGTGCAAGGTGCTCAATAGCATAGGATGAAACATATGTTTGGAGATTATTAAAGCAATTCAGAATTTGAAGACGGCCATGTTTGGTCTTGCATTCAAGAGGACATTGATAGGGGAGTATTAGTGTGTAGATAACAAATGTTTCAGTGCCTAATAGAAACTTTACTACATTATTTGGCATTATTTCATTGTTCATATAACTATTGTCGTAGTCGTTGTCACCACTGTGAGGCCAGCTATATGAAAGTTACATCACCATTTACAGTCAGTTAATAAATAATTTTAAATAGGTTTTGTAGGAAATTTTCTTGTCTGAAATAAAATAAAAATAAAAAATTATATCACATACCCAGAGAAGAGTTGGGTCAGGGATATACACGTGCATGTGTATATAACATATTGTTCTTTGTAATTCCAATATTATTATTATACAGTAATTTTTTATATGTAAATATATATATATATATATTTTTTGGCTTTCACTATAATGACCTTCTACACGTACACCCCCTTAACCATGTTCTCCAACAGCTCCCCCTTAACCATGTTCTCCACCAGCTCCCCCCTTAACCATGTTCTCCAACAGCTCCCCCTTAACCATGTTCTCCACCAGCTCCCCCTTAACCATGTTCTCCAACAGCTCCCCCTTAACCATGTCCTCCTACAGCTCCCCCTTAACCATGTCCTCCAACAGCTCCCCCTTAACCATGTCCTCCACCCGCTTCCCCTTAACCATGTTCTCCACCAGCTCCCCCTTAACCATGTTCTCCAACAGCTACCCCTTAACCATGTCCTCCAACAGCTCCCCCTTAACCATGTCCTCCAACAGCTCCCCCTTAACCATGTCCTCCACCCGCTACCCCTTAACCATGTTCTCCAACAGCTCCCCCTTAACCATGTTCTCCAACAGTTACCCCTTAACCATGTCCTCCAACAGCTCCCCCTTAACCATGTCCTCCACCCGCTACCCCTTAACCATGTTCTCCAACAGCTACCCCTTAACCATGTCCTCCTACAGCTCCCCCTTAACCATGTCCTCCTACAGCTCCCCCTTAACCATGTCCTCCACCAGCTACCCCTTAACCATGTCCTCCACCAGCTCCCCCTTAACCATGTCCTGCACCAACTCCCCCTTAACTTTGTCCTCTACCAGCTCCTCCCCCTTAACCATGTCCTACACCAGCTCCCCTTAACCATGTCTTTCACCGCCACCTACCCCTTAACCACCATCAACTCCTTAACCATCTTCTTCACCACTATCAACCCCTTAACCATGTCCTACACCAGCTCCCCTTAACCACCATCAACTCCTTAACCATCTTCTTCACCACCATCAACCCCTTAACTATCTCCTTCACCACCATAAACCCCTTAACCATGTCCACTACCCCCACCGCCTGGCTATTCTCCACCTCTCTTCTATTTTGACCATTCTCCTCTGCCTCTAGCCCAGGACGGCTCTAATATTCAGCTCTCTTTGGCTCTATTAATCTTTTCTCTTCATGCGCCTCCTTCCCTTCTTTTAATTGGCCTTCGTGTTTGACCGGCGTTCAGGGCTCCTCCCACTCTCACACACGTCGACTGGTGTCGTATTTCTGCCACAGTTCTGACAAGAATGATCTCATTAGCTGTTATTCCTTTCATTTGTCATCATATTCCTCTTCCAACATCTTTATCTGTCTTTCATGTCGTCCTGACTTCCCTTTTTTGCCGTCCACTCGTGTAAGGAGGCCTTATATATATGTCTGCTGTAAGACGGAGGAAGCTGTCTGTCTTACAGGACCGGGGGAAGTTACTGTCCTACGAGGAAGGGGAAAACTTGTGTATCTTACATGACAGAAGAAGCTTGTTGTTAGACAGGGAAACTGACTGTCTGGAAATAAAAGTTAATTTAAGGTGTTATTTGTGCCCGTCCATCTGAAGGGTCTTACTTCATATCGTTCGTCTCCGTCTCCGTTTGTCTGTCTTACTCCATATCTGTTTGTCTCGCTGTTTGACTGTTTCTTCTTTCTTGACTCACTGTCTCACTGTCTCTTTATTTACCTGTCTCGTTTTCTGATTGTCTCGTTGTTTACCATTCTCTATGTCTCTCTTTCTCCATATATAATTATCTCTTTATTTCCCTGTCTCTATAATTTTACCTTTATTTCCCTGTCTCCCTTTAATTATCTTCTTATGTCCCTGTCTATAATTCCCTATCTGTAAGATTTTCTCTCTGTATCCCTGTCACTATGTCTGATTGCGTCTTTGTTTCCCAGTGTGTGTGTCTCCCTCTCTGACTCCTGTCACTTTCCCCTTCCATCTTCCACTGGCTGTGTGTATTATGCGTGATTAAGCTGGATCACAGACAAGAATGGTTCCTGTTCCACAACGTCAGACAGAGCGGAATGCTTCATAAAGTTGGGATCATCCCTTGTGGTTTTTAGAAGGACCGGCTCGCTTCTTGGGTCAGCCCAACCCCAATATTATAGACGACTACCGTCTGACACAACCAGACCATTAGCAACCACCCTCTCAGACCATTAACGACTACCTTCTCAGACCACCAGACCATTAGCGACTATAACAGACCACCAGACCATAAGCGATTATAACAGACCACCAAACCATTAGCGACTATAACAGACCTCCAGACTATTAGCGACTATCTTTAACAGAATACCACCACCATTAACGACTATAAGAGACCACCAGACCGTTAGCGACTATAACAGACCACCATATCATTAGCGACTTAACAGACCATAAGACCATTAGCGATTTTAACAGACCACCGGACCATTAGCGACTATCTTCTCAAACCATTAACGACTACCTTCTCTGACCATTAGACCATAAGCGACTTTAACAGACCATCAGACCATTAGCGACTATAACAGACCACCAGACCATTAACGACTATAACAGGCCACCAGACCATTAGCGACTATAACAGACCACCAGACCATTAGCGACTATAACAGACCACCAGACCATTAGCGACTATAACAGACCACCAAACCATTAACGACTCTATCGGACCACCAGACCATTAGCGACTTTAACAGACCACCAGACCATTACCGACTACCTTCTCAGACCACCAGACCATTAGCGACTACCTTCTCAGACCACCAGACCATTACCGACTACTTTCTCACACCACCAGACCATTACTGACTATCTTCACAGACCACCAGACCATTAGTGACTACCTTCTAAGACCACCAGACCATTAGCAACTACCTTCTCAGACCACCAGACCATTAGTGACTATAACAGACCACCAGACCATTAGCGACTTTAACAGACCACCGACCATTAGCAACTACCTTCTCAGACCACCAGACCATTAGCGACTATAACAGACCACCACCCATTAGCAGCTTTCACATACCATCAGACCATTAGCGACTTTACCAGACCACCAAACCATTGGCGACTATAACAGACCACCAAAACATTAGCGAATATAACAGACAATCAGACCATTAACGACTACCTTCTCAGACCACCAGACCATTAGCTACTACCTTCTCAGACCACCAGACAATTAGCGACTATAAGAGACCACCAGACCATTAGCGACTATAACAGACCTCCAGACCATTAGCAACTATAACAGGCATCCAGGCCATTAGCGACTATAACAGACCACCAGACCATTAGCAACTACCTTCTCATATCACCAGACCATTAGCGACTATAATGGACCACCAGACGATTAGCGACCACTTTCTCAGACCACCAGACCATTAGCGACTACCTTCTCATACCACCAGACCATTAGCGACTATAAGGGACCACCAGACCATTAGCGACTATTAGGGACCACCAGACCATTTGCGACTATAATATACCTATCAACATTTAGCGACTATAACAGACCTTCAGACCATTAGAGACTACATCAAACCACCAGACCATTAGCGACTATAACAGACCTCCAGACCATTAGCAACTATAAAAGAAAACTAGACCGTCAGCGACTATAGCAGACCACCAGACCATTAGCGACTTTAACAGACCACCAGACCATTAGGGTCTTCTTTGGTCAGCCCAACTCCATTATTATAGACGACTACCCGCACAGACTACCTGATAATTAGCGACTACCTTTACAGACCACCACACCATTAGCGACTACCTTCACACACAATCAGACCATTAACGATTACCTACTCAGTACACCAGACCATTAGCGACTACCTTCTCAGACCACCAGAACATTAGCGACTATAACAGACCACCAGACCATTAGCGACTACCTTCTCAGACCACCAGACCATTAGCGACTATAACAGACCACCAGACCATTAGCGACTATAACAAACCACCAAACCATTAGCGACTATAACAAACCACCAAACCATTAGCGACTATAACAGATTACCAGACCATTAGTGACTATAACAGAGACCACTAGACCATTAGCGCCTATAAAAGACCACCAGACCGTTAGCGACTATAACAGCATACCAGACCATTAGCGACTCTAACAGACCTCCAGACCATTAGAGACTATCTTTAACAGACTACCAGACCGTTAGCGACTTTAACAGACCAACAGACCATTAGAGACTACTTTCTCAAACCACCAGACCATTAGCGACAACCTTCTCAGACCACTATTAGATTAGCGACTTTAACAGACCACCAGTCCATTAGCGACTATAACAGACCACCAGACCATTAGCGACTTTAGCAGACCACCAGACCATTATTGACTAACAGAAACCACTACACCATTAGCAACTTTAACAGACCACAGACCATTAGCGACTATAACAGATTATCAGACCATTAGAGACTATAGCAAACCACCAGACCATTAGCGACTATAACAGGCCACCAGACCATTAGCGACTTTAACGGACTAATAGACCATTAGGGTCTTTTTGGGGTCAGCCTAACCACAATATTATAAACGACTAACCGCACAGACCACCTGACCATTAGCGACTACCTTCACAGACCACCAGACAATTACCAACTACCTTCTCAGACCACGAGACCATTAGCGACAACCTCACACCACCAGACCATTAGCGACTACCTTCTCACACCACCAGACCATTAGGGACTACCTTCTCACACCACCAGACCATTAGGGACTACCTTCTCACACCACCAGACCATTAGCGACTACCTTCTCACACCACCAGACCATTAGGGACTACCTTCTCACACCACCTGAGCATTAGCAACTACCTTCACAGACCACCAGACCATTAGCGACTACCTTCTCACACCACCAGACCATTAGGGACTACCTTCTCACACCACCAGACCATTAGCAACTACCTTCACAGACCACCAGACCATTAGCGACTACCTTCTCACACCACCAGACCATTAGCAACTACCTTCACAGACCACCAGACCATTAGCGACTACCTTCTCACACCACCAGACCATTAGTGACTATCTAAACAGACCACCAGACCATTAGCAAATACCTTTTTCACACAACCAGATCATTAGCGACTACCTTTTCACACCATCATACCATTAACGACTCGTTAATGGTATTAATATAGATCATTAGCGACTTTAGCAGACCATCAGACCATTAGTGACTATAACAGAGACCAGTTGACCATTAGCGATTTTAACAGAGCACCAGACCATTACCGACTATAACAGGCCACCAGACCATTAGCGACTATAGCAAACCACCAGACCATTAGCGACTTTAACAAACCATCAGACCATTAGTGACTATAACAGAGACCAGTTGACCATTAGCGATTTTAACGGAGCACCAGACCATTACCGACTATAACAGGCCACCAGACCATTAGCAACTATAACATACCACCAGACCATTGGCGACTATAACAGACCAATAGACGATTGGCGACTATAACAGACCACCAGACCATTGGCGACTATAGCAGACTATTAGACCATTGGTGAATATAACAGACCATCAGACCATTGGTGACTATAAAAGACCATCAGACCATTGGCGACTATAACAGACTATTAGACCATGGGCGATTATAACAGACCACCAGACCATTGGCGACTATAACAGACCACCAGACCATTGGCGACTATAACAGACCACCAGACCATTGACGACTATAATAGGCCACCAGACCATTGGCGACTAAGTTTCTCAGACCACCAGACCAAGAAGGTAAACGGCCTTCATCAGACCACCAGACCAATAACGACGTCAACTTTCCTCCCAATACTAGTAATTTTTTTCAAATTAAATCCAGCTAATAGTCGGATGATCTGAGAAAATTACTGATAGTCTGATGGTCTGAGAAAATTACTATCAGTAATTTTATCAGACCACCAGACTATTAGTAATAAGTACCCTTCTCCGAGTACCAGAGCATTAGTGACAACCTTCTTCAGACCATTACTTCTTTTCCTCAGATTTCAGACCATTCCTCAGCCCACGAGACCATTAGTGACAAACGCTATGCTGAAGCTCAGAAAGATCAATGAACCTAACTAACTTTAGCACTACTAAACCAAAAATAATTATCAAGATACGTCCGATCTCACGTGACCTCGTTTGATTTAGATGACCTTTCCATGACCTTCCAAGACCAATATGTGGCTATTACCAACCGTCCCCTGCTGGTAATTACTACCCATTACCTTTTAATATGACTGGTCACTCTTATCTTCAAGTAGCAACACCTTATAATAACCGCACACACATTAATCTTATATTTCTCTTCCAGCCGGTCCATGGTTGGGTATTTATGTATCTTTATACGAGCTGGGCCATGGTTGGGTATTTATGTATCTTTATACGAGCTGGGCCATGGTTGGGTATTTATGTATCTTTATACGAGCTGGGCCATGGTTGGGTATTTATGTATCCTTAATGTGAGCTGGGCCATGGTTGGGTATTTATGTATCTGTATACGAGCTGGGCCATGGTTGGGTATTTATGTATCTTTATACGAGCTGGGCCATGGTTGGGTATTCATGAAATATTATGCGGGCCGGCCCATGCTGGGTATCTATTTATCACTGTACTACCCGCATAATGCTGGGTATCCATCTATCACTGTACTACCCGCATAATGCTGGGTATCCATCTATCACTGTACTACCCACATAATGCTGGGTATCCATCTATCACTGTACTACCCGCATAATGCTGGGCATGCATCTATCGCTGTACTACCCGAACCATGCTGGGTATCCATCTATCACTACTACCCGAACCATGCTGGGTATTCATCTATCACTACTACCCGAACCATGCTGGGTATCCGTCTATCACTGTACTATACGCACCATGCTGGGTATCCATCTATCACTCTACTACCCGAAAGATGCTGGGTATCCATCTATCACTGTACTACCCGCACCATACTGGATATCCATCTATCACTGTACTACCCTCACCATACTGGGTATCCATCTATCACTGTACTACCCTCACCATACTGGGTATCCATCTATAACTGTATTAACTGCACCATGCTGGGTATCCATCAGTCATTGTACTACCCGTACCATGCTGGGTATTACTGTACTACCCGTACCATGCTGGGTATTACTGTACTACCCGTACCATGCTGGGTATTACTGTACTACCCGTACCATGCTGGGTATCCATCTATCACTGTTCTACCCACACCATGCTGGGTATTACTGTACTACCCTCACCATACTGGGTATCCATCTATCACTGTATTAACTGCATCATGCTGGGGTATCAATCTGTCACTGTACTACCCACACCATGCTGGGTATCCATCTATTATTGTACTACCCGCACCATGCAGGGTATTGTTACAAGGGGGTGGTGCTTATGGTGCCTTCTTCTTCTTCTTGAGAATAGGTGCAGTTTGCATGAAGGGTGAACCCTCCCGATGACTGCACCAGGACAGATATAAGGAGACGCGTTGACGGTTAAGAGAAGAAGAAAGACAAAAGCGGTATATGTGTTGGGCCGTAGAGAGAGGAGTGGCGACGAAAACAGAGGTGGACGTTAGAGGGAGACACCCCGCACCGGGGGGGGGGGGGGCGGGACGTCGTGGTCACGGCGGCAGCTGATCCACGCACGGCTTAGCAGTGTGCGCAAGACGGGAACTGATACTTCTCCGGAAACTTGTGTATCGGAAAGCGCAAGCAGTACGCTTCCCAAATCACCCGCAGGTCAGCGGGCAGCCGGCCACCAGGTGGCGCCCTCAGCTGAGACATCCTATCCGGCACCCTATACACAAACTCCTTCACCCGCGACACCCAGACAGTGGACGAGCACCACGGGACCGGAAGCACCCGGGCATCCCGATAAGGGCCCAACTCCGGAGCCTCACAGGGCACGACCCCAGCAGACGAGACTAGGCAATCCCCAGACCGGAGCAAGGAAGGAGGGGATACAGCAGGGGATGCAGGCGCGGCACCGACCCCACCACAGGACACAGGAGCCGAGGCCCCCCACCGCACATCCTTCCACAACATCACGACGAGGTCCCGATCATCAGGGACAACCCCCCACTGCGGAGATCCAACAGCAGGACACGCAGGAGGGGGGGCACAGGTAGCAACATCGGAGCCCCCTCACAGCACCATCATCCACGGTGAGAGTTCTCCCGTAGCCTCGGGACTGGCTGGTCAGGATGTGCCCCTCGTCCGGTTTAACACAGGCCTAGTCCTAACATTGAGCCTTTAGCGTGCCCAATCGTTCAGGTGCAGCGGTACTAAGTGTGCGACACCTTTACTACCAACTGTTGTAGGTTGTGGATAGCTGGATTGTATAGAACTTCATGCAGACATTATTTGTGAGGCGGTATCTGGAGTCTACCCAGAGGTACAGTGGGACGGCACTGGGCCGCCTTGTGGTGTACCTGGCCCCACGCTCCCCTCGTGTGTAAAATAGTCCTTGGGCCCTCCTTCCCAGGGTCGTGGTTTGTGTGCGCGACTGGTGGTGTGTTTACATGAGGTGGGTGACAGTGTCCTAGCCTGGGCGAGTGGTGGAGCCCTGGGCAGCTACCCTGTGCTGCGCCTCCTGGCCCGTTGTTATGGCAACCGGGCTCAGTACCACCCTATCTTCTGTGTGCTTGATAATCCAAGTGATCTCCCAGCAATGGATCCTGAGCCCGCCGCCGAGGAATATGTTGATGCTCGAAGTGGGTTGCAGGCACCCGATGACATGGAACCCGATGCTGATCTGGATAACGGAAATGAGTGGCAGTTGCAACAATCACGGAATGCGAGAAGAAAGTCTAAACTTGCAGACTCTGCTGATGGCGATGAGGACATTGGCAATGATGACAGAAACACCGGAACCCGTGTGAAGACGGTGGAGGTGGGCGGTGGTGGGCCCACCCAGCCAGGGGCCCGCCCACCCAAGCCTCCTATTGCTCCCCGCGCTGACTATGTGCGCCTGGCATTCCCAGCTGGAACATCCACCAACGATAAACTTAAATGGTTCGAACAACTTTCTACTAGGTTCTCCAAAACACTCCTCGATATAGTCCGACCTAGACCAACATCCCCTTACATCTTTGTGTCACGTAAGCAGGAAGATATCATCACTCAACTGGTTAAAGGTGAGATTGCTAATATTGTTTTCACCAGAGAAGACATCATCAATCGACCTAAAAAACTTAAGGAATATATTGTTACCAGTTTTCCCAAAGAGTATCCTCTTGATAGAGCTTATAACCTTGACGGGGTCTACAAGGCAAGACGGATACATAAGGATGGTCAACCTCTCAACAGGATCATCATTGTTTGGAATGGCAGTGACCCTCCCCCTAAACATTACACCTTTTTTGGACATTTCATCCCATCAAGTCCTATAAAATCTTAGGTGTCCCCCCCTGTTGTTTGTTATAAGTGCCATGGTACTCATCATATCTCTAGGTACTGTCAACATGACCCTGTGTGTGGGCTCTGTGCTGAACAGCACCAAACAAGGGAGTGTCCTCACAGGGACCCCCCTACCCTTGAGGATGGGGAGGAAGCCTCTCCTCTGGTCCGGAAGTGTCCCAGGTGTATGCGTCAAGGTGTAGATGTTTGGCATCGTGACTGCCCTCGACGCCCCGCCCTCTCTACCATGAGCAGGACGCCAGAGGCGTCTGGTCCAGCTGCAGGAGGCACCCAGCTGGAAGCTCCTAATGTCACCTCTAGTAAGCAGTTTCCAACCCTCGATGGGCTAAGGCAAACAAGCAAAGATACAGAAGAAATTAACTGGTTAAAAAATAAAATTATGGAATTGGAAGCTAAAATACAAACATTAGTGATGAATCTGCCCGGTGATAGTGAAGTGAATCATGCTAGCGATAGTGATCAAGTAAATTCTCCCAGCACCAGTAGTGATGCGAGTGGTAATGCTGCAGCTGCTGAGGCTACTTCACCGTCTCTACGGAACGTGAGTGTCAAATCCCCGTGAGGGATGGTGTTAGAGTAGTCATTGATCCCTCACTGGCACCCCAACTAGATCGTCAAGACACCCTTGATTTGCTTAAACATAAAGACTTTAGAACACCAACTCCTACTCAGGTTAAACGCCTCCTAAACAAAAGTACTCAGGACACACGGAACAAAATTACTTATGTTCTCCAATTGTTTTACGAACTTAAATGTTACCTTAATTCCCTTGACACTTAACCATGGCTCATCAAACAAAAACAATTAAGTTTCTTTCTTGGAATATTCGAAGTGTTTATCTTCGGATAAATGACGTAATCTTGTATGCTAAAATGAGAGACGTAGATGTGATCTGTTTACAGGAACCATATACGACCACAACTATCAAGAAGGTCCCACCTAGGATACCTGGGTATATAGCATACAACAACAGTATTGGAACTGGTTTACTAACGTATATTAAGAGTGGATTAATCTGTAAACTAATTAAAAATCATAGGAGTGATAGTATACATTATCAAAAATTCAAATTGCAAACTGCAAATAGCCATTTTCTACTGTATAACATATATGGACGATGTAGTGTACTTAAAGCAGACCTGCTACAGACACCTACAGGTAACACAGGTATGTTATGTATGGGTGACTTTAATGCTCGTCACACTGCTCTTGGTGACGTTCAGTGTAACAATAATGGAAGGGTCTTCTTGAAATACCTTAATGATCATAATATTACTGTGTATGATACTGATAAACAGACCCATTTATTGGGGGGTAGACTGGATTATGTGATTGGATACAGCCTAGTAGATAGCAACGTCAACGTTAAGCTCATCCCAGAACTAGTAAGTGATCATTTTGCAATATATTGTGAATACAATGTGGCGGATATTAAGTCCAATCCTCATCCTAGAGTTAAAATTAACATTCCAGACAATCTTAAACAGCACTTTAAGGCTTATGTACATAAGTGGTACACTGGGTATACACCTGTATCAGTGGACCACTTATACAATGATCTTGTCAGTATCATTACCAGTTATTATGATACCTGGGTTAAATCAAGGAAAAAAAGAACACTCGTTCTTCCTCATGGACAGAGGATCCTATTATTATGGCAGAGCGAGCTAAAGTGCTTCAGCTTGCTGACTCTTATAAACGAGACAAAACAGCTGACAATTTACTTGCATTCCTTAATGCCAACAGAGATTTTCGCGAGCTTAAGGGTCAAGTTAAGAACACATATTGGGAACAATTCCTACAAGGTATCAATAGAACTACAACATTATCAGAAATGTGGAACAAAATTAAAAACATTACCAAACCTTCAGCCCCAGTTCAGCTTCATCATACTCCTGCAGAATATGCTGACATGCTCCTAGCTCAATGGTCTAGTGTCTCACAAATTTCTTCCTTACCCCCAGATATACAGCAGCATTTAAGACATACCAACATTAACAGAAACTTTAATATTGAAATAGCACGCTCCTCACCAGATTTAACAGATCAGTTTCCTATAACCCCCTTTGAATTAACATCAGCATTAGGAAAACCTAAGCAAACTGCCCCTGGTGAGGATGGTATAACTTATAACATCTTGAGCTTACTGAATGATGTCCCTAGCCACCCTCTGCTTGACCTCTATCAAATGAGTCTCTCACAAGGTATCTTGCCAAAGAAATGGACACAAAGTCTCATAATACCAATTCCTAAACCTAACTCTCAAAAATTCAGACCCATTTCCCTTACATCTTGCATGTGTAAAGTCTTGGAGAGAATTGTTCTCAATCGTGTCATGTTTCAGGTCAAAGAAAAACTGGCCCCAAACCTATATGGGTTCATGCCCAAGTGTAGCACACAAACATGCTTTGCTGAATATTTTGTAAACTCCCAGGATGGGACACAGGCAGCCTTTATTGACCTAAAGTCAGCTTTCGATGTAGCGAATGGCGAAATAATATTAGAGCAACTTGCTGAATTTGGAATCAAAGGTAATCTTCTGAGTTGGATAAAGAGCTACCTATCCAACAGGCGTGCTAGTGTCCTATTTAAAGGAGTTAAAAGTACAAGAACAGATGCATTCGAACTAGGCACACCTCAAGGCGGTGTCCTAAGCCCTATGCTCTTCAATATACTTATGCACAAACTTATCCATGACATACCTGTACAACCTACGGAAACAGTTATATGTTATGCTGATGATATTTGTATTATGGCACACAGTAAACCAAGGCTACAAATGTTACTTGATGCATTCTCCAAGAAAGTAGTAGAATGTGGCCTCATAATCTCTGTTGATAAAACAAGGGTTCTTATTCCCCATTCTCTTCATGCTAACTATACTATTACTGGAGTGCCCGTGGAGACTTGTGAGTCTTATAAATATCTTGGAGTCGAGGTTAATGATACAAATCTCATCAGCAACCTGCGTAAAAAACTTGTTGAGCGTCTTAAACCTCTCAGAACTCTTGTTGGCAAAGGATTTGGCATTAACATAAAATATGCTCGTAGTTTTTATATTGCCTTTATACGATCTGTTGTTGATTATTATGCCTTGCATCTTCTTAATTTTTCTCCTAAACAATTACAAGGCCTAGATGTAGTACAGAATGATGCCATGCGCATCATCCTGGGTTGTCCTAGAACTGTCAGAATTGTTAACATGAGAAAGGAACTAAACTTACCTTCCATTTACGAAAGAATAGTTCTACTTAGTACTATGTTTTGCGCCAAAACTTTGAAAAATAATGGTCCCCCCAGCTCTATTCAAATTAAATTGAGATCCATTCTAAACAATTCTGACTGTTCCCTCAATCCGCCGCAAAAAGCTCCCTACAGTGTGTGGCTCAGTTGTTGTGTCTATAATCTTCAGAAACTGAATGTATCTCTTAACCCTGATAAAACTGTTCACTATATTCCCCCTTGGAAAGATGTGGAGGTCTCTCTGCATTATACTCCCATCAGTGTAAAACAAATGTATAACACTGACATTTTGAGATGTATAACATTAGAAGCTATTGACAGTCATCTTCAAATTCTCAAACCGACTGAATCCTATGCCTTTACTGATGGCTCTGTGCAGTTAGGCACTGGTAGAACAGGTTGTGCATGTGCAGTGTATAAAGGGAATGAAATGATCATGACTAGTACACAGAGATTGAACAACTGGGCAAGCACGACACAGACCGAGCTATTGGGTATTTATCTAGCCACTGAATACCTTAAGCTCAATGGTGGTGGAGTTATTTTCTGTGACTCTAAAAGTGCTCTGCAGTCCTTAAATAACCCATCACAATGTATGTCGGAAGTAGCTTGTAATATTAAATGGAATGTAATTTTTGCCAATGATAATAATTCTTGTATAAAATTTGTGTGGATCCCATCCCATGTTGGAGTTGAAAAACATGACTTTGTAGATCAATTGGCCAATGAGGCTTGCAGGAAAGAAAACATTGATTATGACTTTGGACTATCTAATGCAGTTATTAGAAACATACAAATTAAAGAAATTAATTCAGATTTAGAAGAACTAAGAAATGCACAGAGACCTGAAAGCTGCAGTATTAAAAGTTATGACAAGTTCTGTAATAATAGGTATTTGTATGGTCAGCACAGTAACCGGACCAGGCAATGTGATGTAGTAATTGCGCGAATTTCGCCTTGGCTATAGACACATCTGGCAGGTTAGTGAGGCTGAGCCACTACCAGAATATTCAGATTGTAAACTCTGTGATAAACCTTTAATGCATTCACTAGAACACTATATTGATGAATGTGAAACCGTAAAGGACTTTAGACCTCCTGGCCT
This sequence comes from Procambarus clarkii, assembly GCF_040958095.1. NCBI lineage: Eukaryota > Metazoa > Arthropoda > Malacostraca > Decapoda > Cambaridae > Procambarus > Procambarus clarkii. Next base: position 5,042,532 of record NC_091155.1, read on the forward strand.
ATTGTACCACCAACTGTGTAACTATTTTATTGACTCAGGTGTTCTGGACGACATCCTAACAATTTACCCAAAATTTGCTTGTCCATTTTAAAGAATGAAGAACAATTTCGACTTATATTCTAAGCTGCATCACTTATGAACCCATCCCTGCCCTTGTGTGGCAGTGCACAATAGAAAGTTGTTTTCACATATCCACACATTAAAACATTGATTGTAACCGTGATATATATGTGCTTCAGCCTACAGTTTAGACCTATTGTCTTATGTATGACCCTCTGTCCTGCGTGACAGTGAATACTAGCATTAACCTCAATTTAATAAGACTATCAAAATCCTCAGATTAGGCAAAATTGTAATTAATTTTGTCAATAAAGATGTTAATAATAATAATCATCCACGGTGGGGGACGCAAGAGTATCATACTCCCCCACCTCCTCCCAAGGCACACCACGAAAGGGGAGACACACTCCAAGCCCGCTGTGAACTACAGCGCTTCGAGACAGGCCGCACCACACCACGCCCAGCAGGCCCCGCCGCAGCAACCCGTTCTCGCAAATTTAATAAGTCAATATTGACTTATTAAATATGTGCATAGGTGACATACTTAACATAATAGATACCCTTAACAAGATTCATAGAAAACATAATAGGTATAGGTTAAGTAATAATTGTAATTACGAAGCAATAAGATGCTTATCTTAAGATACTAACAAGGTTAGGTAAGGTCGGTGTTTTCTATGAATCTTTTTAAGGGTATCTATTATGTTTAGTATATCACCTATGCACGTAGTTAATAAGTCAATATTGACTTTACGAATTTGCGAGAACGGGTTGGCCACAGGCACAGCCACCATCTTCACATCCACACAGGCCACACCCGCACCATCCGAAGAGTCCACAGAGGCCACATCACCCACACTGTCTACATCATCTATGGAAACAGCCTCAGAATACCGACGCGCACGCTTCTGCAAAGGGATGGAAAGAGCAGAACTACAGTCACCAACACACACAGGCACGGCAGGCACCTCCCCCTGCCGAAAAACCCCCTCTAAAACAGCAGAACCCACGTTCCCGGGAGCCGGTATCACATCCACAGGCGGGGGCGGGACACGGACCTCCACTGGGACATCCGTCCCTACACGCAGCTCAGGCGACGGCCCGACACCCACACACACCGGCTCAACAACCCCAGGGGCCACAGCAGTCACCAGACGTGTCACACGGGTTGTAGAACTCGCCTCAACAGGCGGAGCAGCAGACAGGCAATCAGGCGCCTCAGGCACAGCACCTACTCCGTCCTCAGAACCGTCCGAACGTAACAAGGGCGGGAAATCCTCCGCACGAAGAACATGCACCCGACCAGTCGCACGCCGCAGCCAGATGACCCTCGTGACCACACTGATAACAGGTGCGCGGTTGACCCCGATACAGGCAGCGGAGCGTGTAACCCAACACGGACATCGACGACGGTACACTACACTTCAGCGACATTGTCAGGGTGCGGGAGCCGTCAAGCATACCAACACAGTGCCCGGCAACGACCTTGTTCCAATGAACACTGAACACTGTCCCAAATCGCTCAAAACAGGAGGTTAAAAAGTCGTCCTGAAATTCGAAGGGGGCACCATGCATCGCCACAGACGTCAAGGTGACACTAAGATTCACCACCTCAACTGAGCCAGCTGAATCAGGGAGAGGGTAAACACGCCCCTCACAACGCTCGAGAAACGCCTGAAAGGCAGCCTGGAGGCGGAACTTGACCACAGCACGGTTGCCCTGAAGTAGCTGGATGCCCACCAGGTCCGACAGCTGCACATGAAGCACGTCCACCAGGGCGACACCAACCAATGGATGGTCCACCGGCACCGTAAACGCTAGACCAGCCGACAGTGTCCTCTGCACTGGAGGGCGAGACGACCCCATGGCTAAGGCAAACATCACTCTGTCAGTGGCAAACTACCACCAGCAGGGCAAACAAGCAATCACCCAACGTAAACACTAGCCAGTATGGAGAGACCTCAGAAGCGTCCGACCTGGCCGGTGGTCACCACGCAACTCTATGGTGCCTTACTGGGGTCTGTATTGATACCCGAGATGAGGGCCACACCACGACCACCGCCGCGGGTCTTTGCTCCCACACACCTGGGTTCCACTGATCGCCCTGGGAGCCCTTTAGCTGATCCACGGACGATACCGCTACTAGCGATCCGGCCTTGTCCCACGGAAGAGTGAAGGAAGACTCGGTATTAACCTTAAGACGTCACTTCATGCAGCTACAGCACTTCCTCTGAGTCTTGCCGGCCAGGTAACAAAAGGGGTCACAGGTCACTTGTCACACACCTGTGTCACTCAACTACTCGTAAGGTCGCCAGCTGGGTTTGTAACTCTGCACTCCAGCAATGCAGTTCAGTGGTTAAACTCTGTGTCGCCAGGCAATTATACGTTACCACGATTACAGTGTTGATTCAGTATTACCAGCCTGGGACACGCTGCTATATATACCAGTGTACTCAGATACTGCCAGTCACTAGGATATTTTCCGTAATATACATAATAATCATAGTGTGGTGCATATAGTATCACTTATATAATGCTCAAAGAGAAAGGGAGGGCGCACAAACACGTCAGTAAATTATTATGAAGTTTACTAACGAAAACTACATTAAACATATAAGAAATAACACATGAGTAAATATATGAAATAGATGATCTGGAGAACGTTGGCAGCTCTTGCCGCCTCTGGCAACTCTGACAGATGGGTAAATTTAATTATTTTTTTATTTTTTTTTACATGCGAGCATGCGTATAAGTATAATAAAAGCAAAACAGAAAAAAACTAGAACAAAACAAGTAGAGCACAGAAGTACAAAATTACAAAAGAACAAACACACAAAATAACGAAAGGTTTAAGTACAAATCACCGGCCTGAAGGTCCGACAACAAAAATACAACAATTTAAATAAACACAACAATAATGACAAACACAACAATAATTACGAACAGAGGAAAATAGTACATAAATGACAACAATGCAACACATAGCACCCAAACCCTCACCCAACAACCCAAATAATACATGATATGGAGAACAAAAACAGGCTGGACCACGCTAGCATCTCGAAGGGCACGCAACACCACACAAACAAGTGCACAACCAGTACAATAAAAAAAACATAAAACCATAATAACAGGACATCCACAACCAGACACACACTCAAACAAACACCGGAACGCACAGGAACCAGACATACACACACAATCCACACATATAAACCCACAACCACAAACCGGAGCACGCAGGAACCGGAAAAACACATCCGACTGGCTCACACACACACACACACGCGACCTACACTCCACAACCTGAGACTTGAAAATCACCAAGATTTTCTAAAAAACATCTTTCTTTTCGGAAAAATCTTTTCTACCTAAAAATCCTCTGAGACCCTGCAAACCACCCACCAGCAGAATGCTTGCCAAGAAGGAGACAAGAAAATGAACAGAAGAAAGTGAGCTTCAAGGCAATGTACACTAACATAGATGGAATTACAAATAAAACCAGTGAAATCGGAGAACGGGCACTAGAAGAAAACCAAGACATAATAGTACTCACAGAAACAAAGCTAACGAAAACCATAACAAATGCAGTGTTTCCACAGGATTACTATGTAGTAAGGAAAGAGAGAGAAGGGAGAGGAGGAGGTGGTGTAGCTTTCCTGATAAGGAAAGGTTGGAGTTTTGAAGAGATGGTAAATCAGAACTGTGAAGATTTCAATGACTACATATCAGGCACCATAGCAACTGGAAGACAGAAAATAATAGTAGTAGTCATATATAACTCCCCACCGAACGACAGAAGACCCAGACAAGAATATGATAGAAACAACATGGCCACCATCAATATAATAGAGAGCAGCCTCTGTGGCTAATAGGAACGGATCCAGACTACTAATCATGAGAGACTTCAACCATGGGAAGATAGATTGTGGGAACAGAGACCCACATGGAGGTTATGTCTTGTGGTTATCTTGAGGTTATCTCGAGATGATTTTGGGGCTTTTTTAGTGTCACCGCGGCCCGGTCCTCGACCAGGCCTACTCCCCCCAGGAAGCAGCCCGTGACAGCTGACTAACATCCAGGTACCTATTTTACTGCTAGGTAACAGGGGCATATGGTGAAAGAAACTCTGCCCATTGTTTCTCGCCGGTGCCCGGGATCGAACCCGGGACCACAGGATCACAAGTCCAGTGTGCTGTCCGCTCGGCCGACGGGCTCCCTGTCTGGAGGACCAGACACATGGAGAGCTAAGCTGCTGGACGTGGCAACAAGAAACTTTCTAAGTCAACACGTCAAGGGACCGACAAGAATGAGCAGAGAGGATGAACCAGCCTTGCTTGATCTGATATTTACCCTAAATGAGTCGGATATAAGGGAAGTTAAGTTGGAAGCCCCCTTGGGAATGAGTGATCATAGTGTATTGAGCTTTGAGTACCTGGCTGAGCTAGGAATTATCTCCCCCCGAAAAAAGAACTGGGAAACAAAGGGCTGGCGTACCGAAAGGGAAACCATGAGGAGATGAATAAATTCCTAAGGGATATACAATGGGACACAGAACTCGGAACCAATTCCGTACAAAACATGACGGACTATGTCACCCAAAAGTGTCAGGAGGCTGTAGGCAGGTTTGTCTCCGGCCCGACAGGAAAAAACGGAGAAGCAAAGTAAGAATCCGTGGTTTAATAGGGAATGTATGAAAGCAAAGGAGCTGAACAAAAGGGCATGGAGGAACTTCCGTAATAACAGAACACCAGAAAGTAGAGAGAGATACCAGAGAACCAGAAACGAGAATGTTAGTGTGAGAAGAGCAGCTGAGAAAAGGTATGAACATGATATAGCTAATAAAGCCAAGATCGAACCAAAGCTACTACACAGTCACATCAGGAGGAAGACAACAGTGAATTAACAGGTGATAAAACTTAGGACGGGTGAGGACAGGTACACAGAGAATGACAAAGAGGTGTGTAAAGAACTTAACAAAAGGTTTCAGGAGGTCTTTACAATAGAACAAGTAGAAGTCATGGCGCTAGGAGAGGTGGCAGCAAATCAGGGGACCTTGGAAAGGTTCGAAATAACAAGAGATGAGGTCAAGAAGCACCTATTGAAGCTGGATGTGAGAAAAGCTGTTGGGCTGGACGGAATATCACCATGGGTATTGAAAGAGTGTGCAGGAGCACTTTGTTTGCCACTCTCCATAGTGTATAGTAGGTCACTGGAAACGGGAGACCTACCAGAAATATGGAAGACTGCTAATGTAGTCCCAATATACAAAAAGGGTGACAGACAAGAGTCACTGAACTACAGGCCAGTGTCCTTAACTTGTATACCATGCAAGGTGATGGAGAAGATTGTGAAAAAAACCTAGTAACATATTTGGAGAGAAGAGACTTCGTGACAACCCATCAACATGGGTTCAGGGAGGGTAAATCTTGCCTTACAGACTTAATAGAATTCTACGATCAGGTGACAAAGATTAAGCAAGAAAGAGAATGATGGGCGGACTGCATTCTTTTGGACTGTCGGAAAGCCTTTGACACAGTACCCCATAAAAGGCTGATGCATAAACTGGAGAAACAGGCATGAGTAACTGGTAGGGCGCTCCAGTGGATAAGCAATAGATCTCCCTAAGCAATAGGAAGGAGAGAGTTCCAGTGAGGGGTGAGACCTCAGATGGGCGTCTCCCAGAGGGTATAGACTCATTCCTCTCAATATTTGCTGACGACGCCAAAATTATGAGAAGGATTAAGGCAGAGGAGGACAGCTTGAGGCTTCAAGAAGATCTGGACAAGCTGCAGGAATGGTCGAACAAATGGCTGTTAGAGTTTAACCCAGGCAAATGTAATGTAACGAAGATAGAGGTAGGAAACAGGAGACCAGATACAAGGTATCATTTGGGAGATGAAATACTTCAAGAGTCAGAGAGAAAGACCTGGGGGTTGATATCACGCCAGACCTGTCCCCTGAAGGGGGCATTAGTTCCCGATTTCCCCAAAAAATACATTTAATGAAAACTGGTTCGATTTCAATCAAACGTTTTTGACGAGTTGTACATGAAAAGAGTTTCATCTGGCCCAAGTCTCAGCATCGTAGCATAAATAGGAAGGGAGAAAACAAATATTGAAGTAGGTGTCAGAATTATTCCAAAATGATCAAAAACGGTTATCAAACACAAGTGTCAATTGAAATCATATCTATGACTCTCAGCTATCACAATAGCATATATTAAAAAATATTAAAATTAGTTTTATTATATATTTTTTTTTATCGGACGATTTGCATGAAACTTATACACCTGACTGCATAAGCCTATCTGTAAAGGTGCCAATTTTGGAGAAAACTGGTTTATGTCAACCTCAGCCACAGATGGCAGCACCTTAGACTTTATTATTTTCTTATTTATTTTCAACTAACATAAACGTTTGAATAACTTTTTCATTTCTTATTCAATTTACATGAACCTTACACTTTATATGTAAAGTGTACGTATCTAAACTCCCAACTTATGTTCCTAAGCTCATTTATTGATTTTATAATAGCAATAAACATGACATATTTGCATAATTTTTGGGGGGAAATTTGAATATTTGTAGTAGGAAAACTAAAGATGTTTTGGAAACTCCATAAGTTACGAACCTTTATTATATGCTAATGTGTCAGAAAAGTGTCATAGAATGATTATATATGAAAGGTGTGTTTTTTATTCAAACTTGAAAATGTGTAAAATTCGTTGAAAAAAACAAAAAAATATATATATATCTCCCTTCCTATTTACACTGTAGTACTGAAACTTGGAACAATTGCATCCCTTTTTTATATACAACTAGGCAAAAAATATGTGTTGACATTTAAAGCTCATATCAAGAGGATAACATCAGCGGCATATGCCAAGTTGGCTAACATAAGAACAGCCTTTAGAAACTTGTGTAAGGAATCTTTTAGAACAATATATACCACATATGTCAGACCAATCCTGGAGTATGCGGCTCCAGCATGGAGTCCATATCTAGTCAAGCATAAGACTAAACTGGAAAAGGTTCAAAGGTTTGCCACCAGACTAGTATTGAGCTGAGAGGTATGAGCTATGAAAAGAGACTACGGGAATTGAACCTCACTTCGTTGGAAGACAGAAGAGTTAGGGGTACATGATCACCACATTCAAGATTCTCAAGGGAATCGACAGGGTAGATAAAGACAGGCTATTTAACACTAGGGGCACACGCACTAGGGGATACAGGTGGAAACTGAGTGCCCAAATGAGCCACAGAGATATTAGAAAGAACTTTTTTAGCGTCAAAGTGGTTTACAAATGGAATGCATTAGGAAGTGATGTGGTGGAGGCTAACTCCATACACAGTTTCAAGTGTAGATATGATAGAGCCCAGTAGGCTCAGGAACCTGTACACCTGTTTATTGACGGTTGAGAGGCGGGACCAAAGAGCAAGAGCTCAACCTCTGCAAGCACAATTAGGTGAGTACAATTAGGTGAGTACAATTAGGTGAATACTACCAAGCACACTAAACGAAACAACAGGCCACAACAACACAGCAAACAAAGAAATCACAGGCGAGGAAAACATTTCTCAGAAACAGGAACAAATTTCTCAGGTAACTCATCCCAAGGATACTTCTGCTTATAGGCCTCCCAAACCAAATTCTCCATGTCAGAAGGTGAACCATCCCCCCGGCCTCCACAGGGCCTGCATAAGCTCAGGAATCACCAAGTCGGACGGAAACGGCCACTCCCTTAGCTCGCCCACGCAAGTCACAAAATGTAGAAGAGACGGCCGAAGATGGAAGAGGCGTCGAAGCTGGCTCCAAGGAAACAGGGAACGAGGTCGTGGGCACCTCAGGGTGGGCAACCTTTTTTAATAACACCACCAGGTCTCTACGTGCACCGTGAACCTCACCAGGAAAAACAACCTCCCACAAAGAACTGGAATCATCCGACGTGGGCGACGCCCCCAAAGCATGATCCATAGGGGCCACACCAGAATGAGAGGCCGAAACACCGCCACCTGCAACCACAGGCTCATGCATCTCTGCCACCATCGCAGAATGCGATGCAACTGGAGCTACCCATCGCCGGAAGAACCACAGTCGTCTAATTCGCCAACATCAGCCCAGGCAGAAGAAGAACACTGGGAACGCTTAGGCTCCGGCCGCACATCATCAGATCCGGAGGCTGACTTAGAGACACGTGCAACACAAGCCGGGCAAACCGACGTTCGTCGTAGAACGGCCGCATCCTCAACCATATGGCGTACCAGGCCGGGCACAGGAGGAGGCGCTGTACCCACCCCAGCACCCAGCACAGCCGGGACACACAGCGAGGGCGCGGGAACAGACGCAGCAGGTGAAGAACTCGAAAATGGGGGAGCCATGCAGAAGGCAGTCGGAAGATCCACAGGAACTCCAGGGACACCAACCGGAGTAGGACGAGAATCCGACGGCGACACAACCTCAGGAGAAGAGGCGACAACAACAGGAAGTTGTGGGAAGTCGGAAGTCGGAAGTTGTGTCTGGTTATGGGAAGAGATTATATGTTCCTTAATGGAGCCCTGTTGCTTATGCATCGTTAATCGCCTGGAAAGAGATGTTGTTGTCTTGCCTATATACTGAATTCTTTGAGGTTTACAGTCCCCAAGTGGGCATTTGAAGGCATAGACGACATTGGTCTCTTTTAAAGCGTTTTGCTTTGCGTCTGGAGAGTTTCTCATGAGTAGGTTGGCCGTTTTCTTGGTTTTATAGTAGATCGTCAATTGTATCTTCTGATTTTTGTCTGTAGGGATAACGTTTCTATTAACAATATCTTTCAGGACCCTTTCCTCCGTTTTATGAGCTGTGGAAAAGAAGTTCCTGTAAAATAGTCTAATAGGGGGTACAGGTGTTGTGTTAGTTGTCTCTTCAGAGGTTGCATGTCGTTTCACCTTCCTTCTTATGATGTCTTCAACGAAACCATTGGAGAAGCTATTGTTGACTAGTACCTGCCTTACCCTACAGAGTTCTTCATCGACTTGCTTCCATCCTGAGCTGTGGCTGAGAGCACGGTCGACATAAGTGTTAATGGCACTCCTCTTGTACCTGTCTGGGCAGTCACTGTTGGCATTGAAGCACATTCCTATGTTTGTTTCCTTAGTGTAGACTGCAGTGTGGAAACCTCCGCTCCTTTCCATGACTGTTACATCTAGAAAGGGCAGCTTCCCATCCTTCTCCATCTCGTAAGTGAAACGCAACACAGAATTCCGCTCAAATGCCTCCTTCAGCTCCTGCAGATGTCTGACATCAGGTACCTGTGTAAAGATGTCGTCAACATGCCTGCAGTATATAGCCGGTTTCAAGTTCATGCCGACTAAGACCTTTTGTTCGATGGTACCCATGTAGATGTTCGCAAACAGGACACCTAGGGGAGAACACATGGCGACCCCATCTACTTGCTTATACATGTGCCCATCCGGGCTCAAGAAGGGTGCCTCTTTAGTACAAGCTTGGAGTAGTTTCCTTAGAATGTTTTCTGGTATGTCAAGAGGAGTACAGGCCGGATCACGATACACTCTGTCCGCTATTATCCCGATTGTTCATCCACAGGTATGTTGGTAAACAGTGATTCTACGTCCAACGAGGCTCTTATCCTTTTGGCCCGTGTTCCCCGCAGTAAGTCAACAAATTCCTTTGGAGACTTCAGGCTGAAGGTGCAAGGGACATAAGGAGTCAGCAAGCCCTTGAGTCGCTTCGCCAGTCTGTACGTGGGTGTGGGTATCTGGCTAATGATTGGCCGAAGTGGGTTTCCAGGCTTATGTGTCTTGACATTTCCATACGCGTATCCAGGCTTATATTCCCCAATAATCTTTGGCAGGTGGAGTCTAGATTTCTTGGCGCTCACAGTTTCGATCAATTTGTTGACCTTTGCCTTCAATTCGGCTGTAGTGTCCTTCGTTACCCTTTGGAATTTAGTTTGGTCAGAGAGAATGAAGTTCATTTTCGCTAGATATTCGTCTTTTTTAGGAATGACGTATATTGGCGACTTGTCACCTCTTCTGACGACTATCTCCTTGTTCTCGCGAAGGCTCTTAGCTGCCGCTTTGAGCTCGGGGGACAGTATGGTGCTTCTGTAATTGCCTCGATTCTTTCCTCCTTCTGCAATAAGTTCTGCTTGTAAGGTGTCTTTGGTGGTGACCTTCTTTTGTGTCTCGAGGTCGAATATGTCGTCCAACAGGATCTCCAACTCCACTTTCTGGGCCATCTCACTTGGTCTGGACATAACGTGACATTATGTCACGTGCACTAATGATTGCATCATTGGTGCACTATGCAAGGTTGGCATACTATGCAAGGTCTGATTTGCCTAATAGGCCGAGTAATTTTCCATATTTTCAAAAATTGTTTCCGATTAGTTTATTTGAATAATCATTACTACATTTTAATAGGAACATAAATTATTGACTTAGTTATGTTAGTTTAGATTAGGTTAAGATAGGTTAGGTAGGGTTGGTTAGGTTCGGTCAGATATATACATTAGTTTTAACTCATATTAAACAAAATTAAGTAATGCTTAATGAAATGGATAGCTTTATCATTTCATAAGAAAAGAATTCGAAAAATATATAAATTCAAGAAAACTTAGCTTATTAGCAAATCGGGTTTTGCATAGTAGGCTGAGTACTGCGTTCTGGCTACTAGGTACAACATTATATATATATTATTAAATATGACCGAAAAAGTAAGATTAATAATTCTAACACGAATTTTCTCGAACTTTCTTACGTTTCTTTTCACTGTTGATGGTAATTCAAAAATCAATTCTCCAAAATTCATTTTTATTTCTAGTCTGACGCGACACTTGAGCGCATTTCGTAAAACTTACTACATTTTCAAAGACTTTAGTTTACACACACACACACAACTTTAACTGAATAGAGCTTAAACATCTTCGAGTTTTTATACCTACATTTGGGTGAGGTGACATGTTACAATAGTTTTGGATGAGGTGAAAATAAACTCTTAACACAAGACAGGACACGAAACAATGGGTATTAAAGGTAGGTAACTGCAGAAGGCCTATTTTTATTGGCCCATATTTCTTGATGCTTCTATATTGGAGCGGAGTCTTGAAGTGGGTAGAATATAGTTGTGCATTAATTGGCTGTTAATTGCTGGTGTTGACTTCTTGATGTGTAGTGCCTCGCAGATGTCAAGCTGCCTGCTATCGCTGTATCTATCGATGATTTCTGTTTTCTGTCAACATACCTGCAGTATAACCGGCCGGCCATATACTGCAGGTATGTTGACGACATTTTTACACAGGTACCTGATGTCAGACATCTGCAGGAGCTGAAGTAGGCATTTGAGCAGAATTCTGTGTTGCGTTTCACTTACGAGATGGAGAAGGATGGGAAGCTGCCCTTTCTAGATGTAACAGTCATGGAAAGGAGCGGAGTTTTCCACACTGCAGTCTACACTAAGGAAGCAAACATAGGAATGTGCCTGAATGCCAACAGTGACTGCCCAGACAGGTACAAGAGGAGTGTTGTTAACGCTTATGTCGACCGTGCTCTCAGCCACAGCTCAGAATGGAAGCAAGTCGACGAAGAACTCTGTAGGGTAAGGCAGGTCCTTGTCAACAACGGCTTCTCCAATGGTTTCGTCGAAGACATCATAAGAAGGAAAGTGACACGCCATACAACCTCTGAAGAGACAACTAACACAACACCTATACCCCCTATTAGACTATTTTACAGGAACTTCTTTTCCACAGCTCATAAAACGGAGGAAAGGGTCCTGAAAAATATTGTTAGTAGAAACGTTATCCCTACAGACAAAAATCAGAAGATACAACTGACAATTTACTATAAAATCAAAAAAACGGCCAGCCTACTCATGAGAAACTCTCCACAGGAGCTGAAGTAGGCATTTGAGCAGAATTCTGTGTTGCGTTTCACTTATGAGATGGAGAAGGATGGGAAGCTGCCCTCTCTAGATGTAACAGTCATGGAAAGGAGCGGAGTTTTCCACACTGCAGTCTACACTAAGGAAGCAAACATAGGAATGCGCCTGAATGCCATCAGTGAATGCCCAGACAGGTACAAGAGGAGTGTTGTTAACACTTATGTCGACCATGCTCTCAGCCACAGCTCAGAATAGAAGCAAGTCGACGAAGAACTCTGTAGGGTAAGGCAGGTCCTTGTCAACAACGGCTTCTCCAATGGTTTCGTCGAAGACATCATAAGAAGGAAAGTGACACGCCATGCAACCTCTGAAGAGACAACTAACACAACACCTATACCCCCTATTAGACTATTTTACAGGAACTTCTTTTCCACAGCTCATAAAACGGAGGAAAGGGTCCTGAAAAATATTGTTAGTAGAAACGTTATCCCTACAGACAAAAATCAGAAGATACAACTGACAATTTACTATAAAACCAAAAAAACGGCCAGCCTACTCATGAGAAACTCTCCACACACAAAGCAGAACGCTTTAAAAGAGACCAACGTCGTCTATGCCTTCAAATGCCCTCTTGGGGACTGTAAGCCTCAAAAAACTCAGTATATAGGCAAGACAACAACATCTCTTTCCAGGCGTTTAACGATGCATAAGCAACAGGGCTCCATTAAGGAACATATAGTCTCTTCCCACAACCAAACCATCACCAGAGAAATCTTAGCAAACAACACAGAAACCATCGATAGATACAGCGATAGCAGGCGGCTTGACGTCTGCGAGGCATTACACATCAAGAAGTCAACACCAGCAATCAACAGCCAATTAATGCACAACTATATTCTACCCACTTCAAGACTCCGCTACAATATAGAAGCATCAAGAAATATGAGCCAATAAAAATAGGCCTTCTGCAGTTACTTACCTTTAATACCTGTTTGTATTTCATTGTTTCGTGTCCCTTCTTGTGTTAAAAGTTTATTTTCACCTCATCCAAAACTATTGTAACATGTCACTTCACCCAAATGTAGGTATAAAAACTCGAAGATGTTTAAGCTCTATTCAGTTAAAGTTGTGTGTGTGTGTGTAATCTAAAGTCTTTGAAAATGTAATAAGTTTTACGAAACACGCTCACGTGTCGCGTCAGACTAGAAATAAAAATGAATTTTGGAGAATTGATCTTTGAATTACCATCAACAGTGAAAAGAAACATAAGAAAGATAGAGAAAATTCGTGTTAGAATTATTAATCTTACTTTTTCGGTCATATTTAATAATATATGTCTACAAGAAAGACTGCTACCAAAATATACTAATATATATATATATATATATATATATATATATATATATATATATATATATATATATATATATATATATATATATATATATATATATATATATGTCGTACCTAGTAGCCAGAACTCACTTCTCAGCCTACTATGCAAGGCCCGATTTGCCTAATAAGCCTAGTTTTCATGAATTAATGTTTTTTCGGCAACCTAACCTACCTAACCTAACCTAACCTAACGTTTTCGGCTACCTAACCTAACCTAACCTATAAAGATAGGTTAGGTTACGTTAGGTAGGGTTGGTTAGGTTCGGTCATATATCTACGTTAATTTTAACTCCAATAAAAAAAAATTGACCTCATACATAATGAAATGGGTAGCTTTATCATTTCATAAGAAAAAAATTAGAGAAAATATATTAATTTAGTAAAACTTGGCTTATTAGGCAAATCGGGCCTCCCATAGTAGGCTGAGAAGTGAGTTCTGGCTACTAGGTACGACATATATATATATATATATATATATATATATATATATATATATATATATATATATATATATATATATATATATATATATGTCGTACCTAGTAGCTAGAACGCACTTCTCAGCCTACTATGCAAGGCCCGATTTGCCTAATAAGCCAAGTTTTCATGAATTAATTGTTTTTCGACTACCTAACCTAACTTTTTCGGCTACCTAACCTAACCTAACCTATAAAGATAGGTTGGGTTAGGTTAGGTAGGGTTGGTTAGGTTCGATCATATATCTACGTTAATTTTAACTCCAATAAAAAAAAATTGACCTCATACGTAATGAAATGGGTAGCTTTATCATTTCATAAGAAAAAAAATTGAGAAAATATATTAATTCAGGAAAACTTGGCTTATTAGGCAAATCGGGCCTTGCATAGTAGGCCGAGTACGAGGTTCTGGCTACTAGGTACAACATATATATATTGTGACGATAATCTCTTTCAAGATAGATTGAGCCTGCTCTTCCCTATGTCATTTACGTCATTCTACAAGTACAAGATACTATATTGAAGATACGTCCACCAGTATCACAAAACGTTTTGCCCAGGAAGCAAAGCGTACCTTGCACCACCAGACACGCCGGCTCTCCACCCGTCGTCAATGAGCAGACTACCCATTCTCCGCCTGCCTGCTCCTGATTGGCTGGTGTATCGCCGACAGCACCTGTACATGCACTCACGCCCTCTACCTGAGGCGACGTCTGGGCCAGCTCACGCCGTCCTCCTCAGAATATCTTTGTGCTCTTAGAAGTTGACATCTCTTTCTGGTAGACTATGCCCTGGCTCTCGTGTACTAAGGGAGGTGGCAGCTCTAGCCAATATTCTCAGCACCTGATTATTATTATTATTGTCTTGTACATTATTTTGTTTTAGAGTAAATTTCACATCTATTAATTATTCATGATGTTTTGTTTGTTGACTTGTTTTGAATTTTACGTAAGCCAAGGGATTGTCTTTGTTCATGTCTTGTTTTCTAAAGTAATTAAAATTTCATTGTTTATATTTTGTGTTTTGCATGTCTTCCCATGCAAAATGTCGGCATGACGGCCCCGAGACGGGGCCTCGTAGCCTGGTGACGGGGCCTCGTAGCCTGGTGATGGGGCCTCGTAGCCTGGTGGATAGCGCGCAGGACTCGTAATTCTGTGGCGCGGGTTCGATTTCCGCACGAGGCAGAAACAAATGGGCAAAGTTTCTTTCACCCTAAATGCCCCTGTTACCTAGCAGTAAATAGGTACCTGCGAGTTAGTTAGCTGTCATGGGTTGCTTCCTGTGGTTTGAAGGCCTGGTCGAGGACCGTGCCGCGGGGACACTAAAGCCCCGAAATCACCTCAAGATACCCATTACCTTACCACAGACAAACAGGCAAGCAGTCTCTTTTTTTTCTGTAAGTGTGACAAGGCATTGCCACCTGCCATTGGAGGACTGCCGAACATCAACACTCCAACACTTTACACACAACCACATTACAACACAACCCCTTTCCCCCCTCCCCCTTCATCCCATACCCTCCCTATCCCTCCTCCCCCCTCACCCTGTATCCTCCATGTCCCCCCTATCTCCTTAACCCACACCCTACCTGTCCCCCCTTCCATGAAACCCCCACCCCTCACCCCAAACTCCCCTGAGACCCTGCAAACCACCTCACAGATCATCTCACCCACTGAAAAGCTTCCCACACCAGCAGAATGCTTGCCAAGAAAGGGACAAGAAAATGAACTGAAGAAAGTGAGCTTCAAGGCAATGTACACTAACATAGATGGAATTACAAATAAAACAAGTGAACTCGGAGAATGGGCACTAGAAGAAAACCCAGACATAATAGCACTCACAGAAACAAAGCTAACAAACACCATAACAAATGCAGTGTTTACACAGGGCTACTATGTAGTGAGGAAAGAGAGAGAAGGGAGAGGAGGAGGTGGTGTAGCTTTGCTACTAAGAGAAGGTTGGAGTTTCGAAGAGATGGTAATTCAGAACTGTGAAGGTTTCAGTGACTACATATCAGGCACCATAGCAACTGGAGGACAGAAAATTATAGTAGTAGTCATATATAACCCCCCACCGAATGTCAGAAAACCCAGACAGGAATATGATAGAAACAACTTGGCCACCATCAATATAATAGAGAGAGCAGCGTCTGTGGCTAGCAGGAATGGATCCAGGCTACTAATCATGGGAGACTTCAACCATGGAAAGATAGATTTTGGGAACAGAGGCCCACATGGAGGCCCAGACACATGGAGAGCTAAGCTGCTGGATGTGGCAACAAGAAACTTTCTAAGTCAACACGTCAAGGGACCGACAAGAACGAGAGGAGGGGATGAACCAGCCTTGCTTGATCTGATATTTACCCTAAATGAGTCGGATATAAGGGAAGTTAAGTTGGAAGCCCCCATGGGAATGAGTGATCATAGTGTATTGAGCTTTGAGTACCTGGTTGAGTTAGGAATTATCACCCCCAAAAAAGAACTGGGAAACAAAGGACTGGCGTACCGAAAGGGAAACTATGAGGAGATGAATAAATTCCTATGGGATATACATTGGGACACAGAACTCGGAACCAAGTCCGTACAAGACATGATGGACTATGTCACCCAAAAATGTCAGGAGGTTGTAAGCAGGTTTGTCCCAGCCCAACAGGAAAAAACAGAGAAGCAAAGGAAGAATCCGTGGTTTAATAGGGAATGTATGAAAGCAAAGGAGTTGAACAAAAGGGCATGGAGGAATTTCCGTAATAACAGAACACCAGAAAGTAGAGAGAGATACCAGAGAACCAGGAACGTGCATGTTAGTGTGAGAAGAGCAGCTGAGAAAAGGTAAGAAAATGATATAGCTAATAAAGCCAAGACCGAACCAAAGCTACTACACAGTCACATCAGGAGGAAGACAACAGTGAAGGAACAGGTGATGGAACTTAGGGTGGGCAAGGACAGGTACACAGAGAATGACAAAGAGGTGTGTGAAGAACTTAACAAAAGGTTCCAGGAGGTCATTACAATAGAACAGGGAGAAGTCACGGCGCTAGGAGAGGTGGCAGCAAACCAGGTGACCTTGGAAAGGTTCGAAATTACAAGAGATGAGGTCAAGAAGCACCTATTGGAGCTGGATGTGAGAAAAGCTGTTGGGCCGGATGGAATCTCACCATGGGTTACCTTGAGGTTACCTTGAGGTGCTTCCGGGGCTTAGTGTCCCCGCGGCCCGGTCGTCGACCAGGCCTCCTGGTTGCTGGACTGATCAACCAGGCTGTTAGACGCGGCTGCTCGCAGCCTGACGTATGAGTCACAGCCTGGTTGATCAGGTATCCTTTGGAGGTGCTTATCCAGTTCTCTCTTGAACACTGTGAGGGGTCGGCCAGTTATGCCCCTTATGTGTAGTGGAAGCGTGTTGAACAGTCTCGGGCCTCTGATGTTGATAGAGTTCTCTCTCAGAGTGCCTGTTGCACCTCTGCTTTTCAACGGGGGTATTCTGCACATCCTGAAATGTCTTCTGGTCTCATGTGGTGTTATTTCTGTGTGCAGGTTTGGGACCAGCCCCTCAATTATTTTCCACGTGTAAATTATTATGTATCTCTCCCGCCTGCGCTCAAGGGAGTACAGATTTAGGCTCTTTAGTCGGTCCCAGTAATTTAGATGTTTTACTGAGTGGATTCTAGCAGTAAAGGATCTCTGCACGCTCTCCAAGTCAGCAATTTCTCCAGCTTTGAAAGGGGCTGTCATTGTGCAGCAGTACTCCACTCTAGAGAGCACAAGCGTTTTGAAAAGTATCATCATCGGTATAGCATCTCTAGTGTGAAAAGTTCTTGTTATCCAACCTGTCATTTTTCTTGCAGTTGTGACGGCTACTTTATTGTGTTCGTTAAAGGTAAGGTCTTCCGAAATGAGTACACCCAGATCCTTTACATTGCCTTTTCGTTCTATGTTATGATTTGCCTGAGTTTTGTACGTGGTTTCTGTTTTTATATTTTCAATTTTTCCGTAGCGCATGAGCCGGAACTTATCCTCGTTAAACACCATATTATTTTCTGTAGCCCATAGAAAGACCTGATCTACATCTGATTGGAGGTTTGCCGTGTCCTCTATGTTGCCAACTCTCATGAAAATCCTAGTGTCATCTGCAATAGATGATACAGTGCTATAGGTTGTGTTCTGGTCTATGTCCGATATGAGGATGAGAAAAAGTACTGGAGCAAGCACAGTACCCTGGGGAACTGAGCTCTTCACGGTTGATGGGCTGGATTTTATTTTGTTGACTATTACACATTGGGTTCTGTTAGTCAGGAAATTGTAGATCCATCTGCCTATTTTCCCAGTAATTCCTTTTGAACGCATTTTATGTGCAATAACATTGAAAGTATTGGGTATTGAAATACTGAGTATTGAAATACTGAAATGGGTATTGAAAGAGTGTGCAGGAGCACTTAGCTTGCCACTCTCCATAGTGTATAGTAGGTCACTGGAAACGGGAGACCTACCAGAAGTATGGAAGACTGCTAATGTAGTACCAATATTTAAAAAGAGTGACAGACAAGAGGCACTGAACTACAGGCCAGTGTCCTTAACTTGTATACCATGCAAGGTGATGGAGAAGATTGTGAGAAAAAACCTAGTAACACATCTGGAGAGAAGAGACTTCGTGACAACCCATCAACATGGGTTCAGGTAGGGTAAATCTTGCCTTACAGGCTTGATAGAATTCTATGATCAGGTGACAAAGATTAAGCAAGAAAGAGAAGGATGGGCGGACTGCATTTTTTTGGACTGTCGGAAAGCCTTTGACACAGTACCCCATAAAAAGTTGATGCATAAGCTGGAGAAACAGGCAGGAGTAACTGGTAGGGCGCTCCAGTGGATAAGGGAATACCTAAGCAATAGGAAGCAGAGAGTTATAGTGAGGGGTGAGACCTCAGAATGGCGTGAAGTCACAAGTGGAGTCCCACAGGGCTCTGTGCTTGGACCTATCCTGTTTCTGATATATGTAAATGATCTCCCAGAGGGTATAGACTCATTCCTCTCAATGTTTGCTGACGACGCCAAAATTATGAGAAGGATTAAGACAGAGGAAGACAGCTTGAGGCTTCAAGAAGACTTGGACAAGCTGCAGGAATTGTCGAACAAATGGATGTTAGAGTTTAACCCAAGCAAATGTAATGTAATAAAGATAGGGGTAGGAAGCAGGAGACCAGATACCAGGTATCACTTGGGAGATGAAATACTTCAAAGAGTCAGAGAGAGAAAAAGACCTGGGGGTTGATATCACGCCAGACCTGTCCCCTGAAGCTCATATCAAGAGGATAACATCAGCAGCATATGCCAGGTTGGCTAACATAAGAACGGCCTTTAGAAACTTGTGTAAGGAATCTTTCAGAACATTATATGCCACATATGTCAGACCAATCCTGGAGTATGCGGCTCCAGCATGGAGTCCATATCTAGTCAAACATAAGACTAAACTGGAAAAGGTTCAAAGGTTTGCCACCAGACTTGTACCTGAGCTGAGAGGTATGAGCAACGAGGAGAGACTACGGGAATTGAACCTCACTTCGTTGGAAGACAGAAGAGTTAGGGGTACATGATCACCACATTCAAGATTCTCAAGGGAATCGACAGGGTTGATAAAGACAGGCTATTTAACACAAGGGGCACACGCACTAGGGGACACAGGTGGAAACTGAGTGCCCAAATGAGCCACAGAGATATTAGAAAGAACTTTTTTAGTGTCAAAGTGGTTGACAAATGGAATGCATTAGGAAGCAATGTGGTGGAGGCTGACTCCATACACAGTTTCAAGTGTAGATATGATAGAGCCCAATAGGCTCAGGAACCTGTACACCTGTTGATTGACGGTTGAGAGGCGGGACCAAAGAGCCAGAGCTCAACCCCCGCAAGCACAACTAGGTGAGTACAACTAGGTAAGTACTTTACCGTCACATTTCATGGGGGCCTGTCCAAGGAGCTTCACTCAGGTACTAGTACCAGAACGTAAATTTGTGGTAAGCTTATTTGGCTTTGGTACAGTAGCTTTTCACTATTTTCCATATTCAATTTTGTTTTCATATGGTGCTGTGTGTATTGTGCATACCGAGAGTAGCATATGGTGAAGGTGAGACAACTTTGGATTACGTGGTGAATGAAGGCCTCAGTCATTCTCTTAATTGGTCATCTCTCCCTACGTGTTATTACTCGTGTTTACCATCTTTCGTCCCTAGGATATTTCTCATATTTTCGGCAGATCATCATATTGGTACCCTGGTACTGTGGTCTGTCCCCGGGTCAAGAGCACCTAATCTTCTGCAATCCGACGGTAGGAGGATAAAGAGGGCCATAGTTCCTCTAGCACGAACTTTTGTTGCTGAATTGGGACCTCAGCAGCAGTTCTCGTCACCAGTTGACACCTCGCACCCCTACACGTCGGTCAGAGATGATGATATATACTTAGGTTGGGAATTAGCTTTCTTTTTTCAGAGCACAAAAGTTCGCTAATTCTGTAAGTATCATATTTCATTTCAATGGGAAAAAACTTGCTTATGTCCTATAGAGACTCGGCAAGGTATGCCTACATTCTTGGACTACCTAATTCACTTTTGAGGCAATTAAATGTTTCATTTGTTTTAGAAACTCAGTTTCGCTTACTTAGTAGGATTTTCTTGCCCTTATCCTCTTACATGAGTACCGGGTACAAGATTTCCTGCGATCTTGATTTATTAATCATTTACCATCTTGAAATTAACATTAATTGTTAACGATTCCACAGGATAGGTACCAGTTGCCACGTTGTCCTGTTTCTGACATTCACCATATCACAACAGTATATTCGTTGTACATTTATTTGCTAATTTCACCATGTTTCGTCTCCAAGCTTTTCGTACAGATCCAGCAGGTGAAATAGGGATCTTAAGTCGTGCCAAGAGGACTGAATTACAAACTCTTGCACATGAGTATCAACTAGAAGTTCCCCATGGAGCCAACAAAAATGAACTGCATAACCTGTTACTGGATCATCTCTTAGAGGAAGGTAAGATTGACTCTGAAACTCCCGAAACTTTATTGCAGATAAACCTGATTTGGCAGCTATGAAACTCACACTGGAAATTGCCAAGATCGAGCGAGAGCAGCAAAGGGAAGCCCTCGAACAACAAAAAGAAGCTCTACAACTGAGGAAAGAGGAAGTCGCCCTCAAGGAACGTGAAACTGCAGTACTCCGTGAGTACTGCAGTTTCACGTGAAAACATCGTTACCTGGAGATGCATCGTGAGCATGACAAACAACAAGCAGCTATGGCTATGGAATGTCGTCAACAAGAATTCGCGTTGGAAACTACACACCTCGCTCAACGCCAGCAAGCTACTGCCAGTCTTCCAGTAAGTTTCTATATCTCACATGCAAGTAAGTTAATGCCACCATTCGTAGAGACAGAAGTCGACGTATTTTTTACCACCTTTGAGACCCTTGCTAATCAACTTAGCTGGCCTGCCGACCAATGGGCTACCCTTCTCAGAGTACATCTCACAGGTAGAGCTGCAGTTACACTCAGTACTTTGGCATCTGAGAATGACTACCAGACCCTGAAGCAAGCAGTGTTGGACGCCTACCTTCTCTCCACCGAAAGCTACCGAAGAAAATTCCGTGACCACCTAAAGGCAAGTACCACCACCTTTCTAGAATTTGCTAATACCAAAAGGAGATATTTTATGAAATGGCTGGAAGCAGCACATGTCTCTACCTTTGCAGAACTCGTCAACCTCATGCTAGTTGAAGAATTCTTGAGGCGTGTGCCTCCTCCTGTCCGTCTATATTTAGCAGATAAAGAAGAGACCGACTACCTAAAGTGTGCTAAGTCGGCTGACACTTACAGCCTCATCCACCGGCTGACACCAGAACCACCTTCCAGTAAGAAGTCGTGGTACAGTTACGAGAAAGTGAGTACCGATCAAGCTGGCTCGCAATTGTACTGTAAGTATTGTAGACTCTATGGACATACCATAGATAAATGTGGTAAGTCTCAATACAAAGGTAATACTGAATCCACTAAACCCAAGCCGACTCCTCCGTCGGCTTGGGTTTAGCCGGTAAGTCTGGTAAGCCTGTGATGAATGTTGGTGTTCATGTTAATAATCTTTCTCTTTTCAGTAAACACCTGTATCCTGGAACTGTCTCTACCAACGGTTCAGATCCGGAGGGACGTTTTAAACTGAAGATCTTGAGGGACACAGCGGCTCTTCAATCAATCATTTTCAAATCAGCTGTGCCCAATATCGCCTACACCGGGGAAACCGTCTTCATCACTGACCTCACTGCTACCACTCCTTATCCACTCGCCAGAGTCCACCTGGATTGTCCATTCGTGACAGAAGTCCAAGTCGCCATCAGGGAAAAGCCTTTTCCCATGCCTGGAGTGCAACTTCTCCTGGGCAACGACTTGGCAGAAGACCTGCAACCGACCAACCTGATCGTCATGGACAAACCCCAGGTGTATACCTCTGTAATAGATAATCCCATCTTTGAGTATGTTCCAGCAAAGGTTCAAGAGAGTGATGAAGTTTCTCCTCCGGTTTTAGTGACCACCCGTGCACAAGCTGCACGATCACAGCCAGCTGACTCTACTGCTAGCGCTGTCCCTCAAGACCCTCAGAAACTACCCCCGAATCTGACCACGTTGGAGTTCCGTAAGTTACAGAGGGAAGATCTTACCTTGACACCATTATTCTTCCAGGCTGAGACTCAACCTGACAGTATTCCTGGGTTCTTTCTAGAGAACGAGTTGCTCTACCGCAGGTACAGACCCAGTAAACTGAAGGAGGAGGTCGATTGGGCCAACGTCGAACAACTAGTGATTCCTGCCAGCCTGCGGCCCACTATTCTACACCTGGCCCACGGAGCACTTTCGCACTATGGATTTAACAAGACCTACCACGGAATCCGTCAAGACTACTACTGGCCAGGTATGGTAAATAGCATCAAACAGTACGTCAAACAGTACATCAAACAGTGTCATACATGTCAGATGGCAGGTAAACCGAACATCTCTATCCCCAGAGCACCACTGACACCCATCCGGTGCCTGCGGAACGTTTCCACAGGCTTATTATAGACTGTGTTGGTCCTTTACCTCGGACCAGTTCTGGCAACGCCTATATACTGACCATCCTGTGTCCTACCACCAGATTCCCCATAGCAGTTCCAGTAAAGAACATTACAGCTGCTACTGTGGTGAAACACTTATTGAAGATCTTCACCCAGTATGGATTTCCAAGGGAGGTTCAGAGCGACTGTGGCACCAACTTCACCAGTGATCTATTCAAGAGGACACTGGAAGAGTTCAACATCACACAGGTATTGTCCGGCCCCTATCATCCTGCTTCACAGGGTTCTCTTGAGCGTAGTCATCAGACTATTAAAGCACTCCTGAAGAAGTTTTGCAATGAAACCTCTAAGGATTGGGATAAACAACTAGATCTAATCATGTGTATATTTAGAAGTCTTCCCAATGAGTCTCTAGGAGTATCTCATATGAGATGCTCTATGGACGTAAGTGCCGTACTCCTCTCAAAGCTTTTAAAGACTCTCTACATGATGCCACCTTCAGTGAGCATCAGAATGTGCCCCATTTTGTTCAAAACCTACAACACATTCTAGACAGGGTGCATAACTTTGCTAAGGATAATCTATTGAAAGCACAGGAGAGGATGAAGACTCATTACGACCAGCACAGCAAAGTAAGGAAATTTAAACCAGGAGACTTCGTGCTGGCCTTCGTGAACCTGGCTGGGTGGAACCTTATCCCAGGTTCTCCCTTGCAAAACAGGTTTTCAGGACCCTACCGCATCAAGGAGTGCAGAAACAACCACAACTACGTTCTAGAGACTCCAGATAGGCGGCGGAAGACCCAGTTGTGCCACGTCAACCTCCTGAAGCTATATAACGGTACTCCTCCCACTGTGTTAATAGCATATTCTTCCTTTAAAGGTCCATATATCCACAGTGAGACCTTCCCTGCTTCTCCTCCCGAAAGCACTGACTCTGAGTCAGCGCTTTCCAATTCGGAAATCCTAACTGATCTTCATAACTATTTTCAGGACAATAATAGTGCACCTCTCATCAAAATCTTCAAGGAACATCAGGAGTTGTTCCGAGATGATCCACAAGAGTGTAATGTAACTCAGCACGACATCCAACTGCTCCCTGACACCCGGCCGATTCGTCAACCATTCTACCGAATCAGCCCTAGCAAGAAGGAAGTCATGCGTGCTGAGGTGCAGTACCTCTTGGATCATGGACTGGCTACACCTTGTGAGTCCCCCTGGGCCTCACCCTGTATCTTGGTGCCCAAACCCCAAGGTAAGGTGAGACTGTGTACCGACTATCGGAAATTGAATAATGTGACTGTCAAGGATGCATACCCCTTACCTAGGATAGATGACATCCTTGACGCCATTGGTAATGCCCGGTACTTGTCCCAAGTGGACTTGCTCAAGGGGTATTACCAAGTGTGTTTAACAGAGCGAGCCTAAGAAATATCTGCCTTTATCACTCCCTTTGGACTTTTCAGGTATGAACGCCTTCCCTTTGGACTATGTAATGCCCCGGCCACCTTTCAGAGAGCTGCCAACCGCGTCATCCAGGGCTTGGATAACACCTACGCCTATTCGGATGATATCGTTGTAGCATCCAACACCTGGAGCGAACATCTGCTCCAGCTGCAACGATTGTTTGCCAAGCTCCTGACAGCCGGCCTCACCATCAACCTGGGCAAGTCCACCTTTGCCAAAGGTAAAGTGCGTTATGATACCTGGTTGATACCTGGTTGATGGGGTTCTGGGAGTTCTTCTACTCCCCAAGCCCGGCCCGAGGCCAGGCTCGACTTGTGAGAGTTTGGTCCACCAGGCTGTTGCTTGGAGCGGCCCGCAGGCCCACATACCCACCACAGCCCGGTTGGTCCGGCACTCCTTGGAGGAATAAATCTAGTTTCCTCTTGAAAATGTCCACGGTTGTTCCGGCAATATTTCTTATGCTTGCTGGGAGGACGTTGAACAACCGCGGACCTCTGATGTTTATACAGTGTTCTCTGATTGTGCCTATGGCACCTCTGCTCTTCATTGGTTCTATTCTACATTTTCTTCCATGTCGTTCACTCCAGTACGTTGTTATTTTACTGTGTAGATTTGGTACTTGGCCCTCCAGTATCTTCCAGGTGTATATTATTTGATATCTCTCTCGTCTTCTTTCTAGTGAGTACATTTGGAGGGCTTTGAGACGATCCCAATAATTTAGGTGCTTTATTGCGTCTATGCGTGCCGTATATGTTCACTGTATTCCCTCTATTTCAGCAATCTCTCCTGCTTTGAAGGGGGAAGTGAGTACTGAGCAGTACTCAAGACGGGACAACACAAGTGCCTTGAAGAGTACAACCATTGTGATGGGATCCCTGGATTTGAAAGTTCTCGTAATCCATCCTATCATTTTTCTGGCTGTCGCAATATTTGCTTGGTTATGCTCCTTAAACGTTAGGTCGTCAGACATTATTATTCCCAAATCCTTTACATGCTGTTTTCCTACTATGGGTACATTTGATTGTGTTTTGTACTCTGTATTATGTTTAAGGTCCTCATTTTTACCGTACCTGAGTACCTGGAATTTATCACTGTTAAACATCATGTTATTTTCTGATGCCCAGTCGAAAACTTTATTAATATCAGCTTGAAGTTTTTCAATGTCCTCAGCCGAGGTAATTTTCATACTGATTTTTGTGTCATCTGCAAAGGATGATACGAAGCTGTGACTTGTATTTTTGTCTATATCTGATATGAGAATAAGGAAAAGCAGTGGTGCAAGGACTGTACCCTGAGGTACAGAGCTTTTCACTGCACTTGGACTAGATTTTATATGGTTGACAGTTACTCGCTGAGTCCTGTTTGACAGAAAACTGAGTATCCAGCGTCCTACTTTACCGGTTATTCCCATTGACTTCATTTTGTGTGCTATCACGCCATGGTCACATTTATCGAAGGCCTTTGCGAAGTCCGTGTATATCACATCAGCATTCTGTTTCTCTTCTAATGCCTCAGTGACTTTGTCGTAGTGCTCAAGTAGCTGTGAGAGGCACGATCTTCCCGCTCGAAATCCATGTTGGCCTGGGTTATGAAGGTCATTGGTCTCCATGAAATTGGTGACCTGGCTCCTAATCACTCTCTCAAATACTTTTATGATGTGCGATGTTAGTGCAACTGGTCTATAATTTTTTGCCAATGCTTTGCTCCCTCCCTTGTGTAGAGGGGCTATGTCTGCTACTTTAAGTGCATCTGGTATCTCCCCCGTGTCCAAGCTCTTTCTCCACACTATACTGAGTGCCTGTGCTACCGGCACTTTGCATTTCTTTATAAATATTGAATTCCATGAGTCTGGACCTGGGGCCGAGTGCATGGGCATGTTTTCAATTTCTTTTTCAAAATTTAGTGCGCTCGTGTTTATATCAGTTATATTTACCGGGGTTTGAATATCCCGCATAAAGAAATTGTCTGGATCTTCCACCTTCATGTTGTTTATTGGAGTGCTAAACATGTCCTCATACTGCTTTTTTAGGATTTCACTAATTTCTTTGTCATCCTCCGTGTATGAACCTTCACTTGTACGAATAGGTCCAATACTGGCAGTGGTTTTTGCTTTTGATTTCGCATATGAGAAGAAATATTTGGATTTTTCTTTATTTCCTGAATTGCTTTCTGTTCTAACTGCCTTTCTTCAGTTTCATATGAGTGTTTCAATTTCCGCTCGATTTCTTCAATCTCCCTATTTAAATTATTCCTTCTTTGACGGGAAATTCGTGTCTGCATAAGCAGTTCCGTTAATTTTTTCCTGCGTTTATAGTGTCGTCTGCGTTCTCTTTCTACGTTAGATCTCTTTCTGGCTTTCCTCAAAGGAACATGTTTTAGACAGACTTGATACGCTTCTGAAGTAAGTTTTTCTATTCCTTCTGTAGGACTTGTATTACTTAGAACAGTTCCCCATGGAATGTTATCTGGGTCATGTAATAGGGAGTTACAGCACAGCTCCGTTAAACATACACACGCAAGCCATCAAGTACTACCACAGCCTACCACCAGGAAGCAGCTCCTGCGCTTCCTTGGTCTTGCCTCCTACTACCGTAGGTTTGTGAAGAATTTTAGTACGGTAGCAACACCATTAATCACTTTAACCAGTCCCAAGCAACGGTATAATTGGACCATTCAGCAAATCGTTGCTTTCGAACAACTCAAATTCCTGCTCTGTTCTAATCCTATTCTCGCCTCGCCAGATATCACTAAGCCTTTCATCCTCCATGTCGACGCCAGTGGTACCGGCATCGGGGGTGTCCTGATGCAACAACGAGGAGAGGAGGTTCTACCTGTTAGCTACTACAGCTACAAGTTAAAACCGCACCAGAAGAACTACAGCACTATCGAGAAGGAGCTACTCTCCATCGTCCTGAATCTACAGCACTTTGCTCCATACCTACAAAGTGCTCGTTCTACCACCATCTACTCAGACCACAATCCTCTCCGCTTCTTACATCAAGCCCAATTCAATAATCAACGTCTTCTACGATGGGCTTTATATCTACAAGATTTCAACCTGGAGATCTTCTACATCAAGGGTTCTGACAACATCATAGCCGACGCCGTCTCCAGAGTCTATGAAGTAGAGGCAGCTCCACCTATCACTCTACCACATGAAGACGTAACTTCTTCCAGAACCGCAGGCTTCGGGGGAGAGTTGTGACGATAATCTCTTTCAAGAGAGATTGAGCCTGCTCTTCCCTATATCATTTACGTCATTCTACAAGTACAAGATACTATATTGAAGATACGTCCACCAGTATCACAAAACGTTTTGCCCAGGAAGCAAAGCGTACCTTGCACCACCAGACACGCCGGCTCTCCACCCGTCGTCAATGAGCAAACTACCCATTCTCCGCCTGCCTGCTCCTGATTGGCTGGTGTATCGCCGACAGCACCTGCACCTGCACTCACGCCCTCTACCTGAGTCGACGTCTGGGCCAGCTCATGCCGTCCTCCTCAGAATATCTTTGTGCTCTTGGAAGTTGACATCTCTCTCTGGTAGACTAAGCCCTGGCTGTCATGTACTAAGGGAGGTGGCAGCTCTAGCCAATATTCTCAGCATCTGATTATTATTATTATTGTCTTGTACATTATTTTGTTTTAGAGTAAATTTCACATCTATTAATTATTCATGTTGTTTTGTTTGTAGACTTGTTTTGAATTTTACGTAAGCCAAGGGATTGTCTTTGTTCATGTCTTGTTTTCTAAAGTAATTAAAATTTCATTGTTTATATTTTGTTTTGCGTGTCTTCCCATTACCTTACCACAGACAAACAGGCAAGCAGTCTCTTTTTTTTCTGTAAGTGTGACAAGGCATTGCCACCTGCCATTGGAGGACTGCCGAACATCAACACTTTACCGTCACAATATATATATATATATATATATATATATATATATATATATATATATATATATATATATATATATATATATATATATATATATATATATATATATTATATATATATATTATATATATATATATATATATATATATATATATATATATATATATATATATATATATATATATATATATATATATATCCCTCTGCAAATTCTGCATCATTTTCCTGAAAGTAGATATGCAGTCATCTACTGAGTCACAAGTTGCGCCAATGCTATACGGGAGGACGATTCGATTATAGTCCCCGGAATTCACCACCAGCCTCCCCAGAGAAGTTAGGCTGGTCTTAAGCCAGAATCTGTAATTCTGTGCTGTGTCCAGGGCGAGACCCTGAGTGTAATGTCTGTCACTACTGTGAGCCATTTATTCCCTAGCAATGAGATTACTCTCAATCGGGGCTTCGCGCCGAACGTCAAGATGAGTGCAGCAGTACCCGGGAAGCGACCCTCATTCGGATCCTAATCCAAATGATTCGTTGGGAGTGGGGCTGGTCACATAACAACGTCACCGGGGGAGTCGCGAGATGCAACGACTGCCCTGTTTACATAGGAAAGAGGCGTCTGTTCAATTGAAGCGTAGGCGGTAGGCGCGCCAGAGTGCAGAAGCGAGTCCATAGGGTCGTACTATAATTGCCGGAAATTCATACGCCAGGAGGTTCTGACGACGCAGGAGTTCGATGTCGAGGACGTCTCCCTCGATCAGCTGCAGTTCGGAAGAGTGTGACATGATGGATAGGGGTAGAGAGAGAACTGTTCGCGTGTTAACACCACGGTGTGAGCCTGGGCTTAAGTATACCGTGGTGGCAGTAGGGGATAAGAGGAGATGGTGTGAGAGGAGGGAATAATGGGGAAAGTTCAAGGCCCCTCCTCCTTCTCCTCCTCTCCCACAGGTGTGAAGAAACCTTCATATAAGCCTCGGGACACTTCAAACGATGTGATCAAATCACGGAACCTGAAGGTTAATTGTTCAACTCTTCGTATTTCAGTCAGAATTTCTTCTTGAGAATAAGAAGCATATTTTTGACTGCCCTCGTTAAAGGAATTAAAAAATCGTTCTGTTGGAGAGCTCATCATGTATCGGTCATAGGCTTTCCACAGAGCCGAAATTACACTACACTTATGACTCACATAAGAGTGATAACTTTCTGTGGTCACGAGTCTCTTAAATAATAATAATCTAGTCTTTTCTTCCACAGCAGCCAAATGTGTCTGACATTTGTTTCTGACAAACCAGTGTCAAACCAGTGACTGATAGTGGTTTCCTCCATGATAATTGTTCAGTAACTAGTTTGATATATTACTTTTATAGGCGTTTAATAGGCCTCCCAAACAGGGCCGTCTACAACAGCGCCCCTTTCCAGCTGATGCCTCGCGATAATTGCGTACGAAGGTCGGCTCCATTTGGACGTATTTCAATACGGCTCCATTTGGACGTATTTTAATACGGCTCCATTTGGACGTATTTCAATACGGCTCCATTTGGACGTATTTCAATACGTTGTCAGATGTTCGAACATCTGACAACTCACTTTTTAAGAATTGAGCCTTAGAATGCCTCAATTTTTTAATTATATTCAAAATATTTAAATTCTGTATGGGGCTTAATAAATTTCCCCTCGAGTCTCAGACAATATCAGGATGGTCTCTGAACAGTTGAATTAAAAACTTAACATAAGGAAGTTCGGCCACCTTGAAATGAACGTTAATTAAATCATGTAAACTGGGCACCGCCCTGCTGCTGCTGCTTCTGTTCTTCTCGGCAGTCAGGAGTACCTGCATTTCAGCGGGTAATGGTTCTTTATTATTGTTTTCTTTACATTGGCGTGGCTGGGGGGCAAGCTTTCGTGCCGCCGCCGCCCCTGAGTAGCGCTTTCGGGCACCACCCGGAAGGGCGCTTTTTGTGTGCGCGGGCGGGTTGTAAGGGGCGGGCATGCACGCAACTCGCGCTCGCTTTCCACTTTCACTAGGAAGGGTGTTGTTGTTGTTCTCACTGAGCACCTGTAGGCTTAAACCATCGCCACTGGTTCAGGGTCTTGAAGTGGGTAGAATATAGTTGTGCATTAATTGGCTGTTGATTGCTGGTGTTGACTTCTTGATGTGTAGTGCCTCGCAGATGTCAAGCCGCCTGCTATCGCTGTATCTATCGATGATTTCTGTGTTGTTTGTTAAGATTTCTCTGGTGATTGTCTGGTTGTGAGAAGAGATTATATGTTCCTTGATAAAGCCCTGTTATTTGTGCATTGTTAGTTGCCTGGAAAGAGACGTTGTTGTCTCTCATATATACTGAGTTCTTTCGGTCTTATAGTCCCTAAGTGGGCATTCAAAGGCATAGACGACGTTGGTCTCCTTCAAAGCGTTCTGCTTGGTGTTTGGAGAGTTTCTCATGAGTAGATTGGCCATTTTTTGGTTTTATAATAAATTATTAATTGTGTGTTCTGAATTTTGTATGTAGGGATGACGTTCCTATCAACAATACCTTTAAGGACCCTTTCCTCCGTTTTATGAGCCGTCAAAAAGAAGTTCCTGTAAAATAGTCTAATTGGGGGTACAAGTGTTGTGTTGGTTGACTCTTCAGAAGTTGCATGGCATTTTACTTTTCTTTTTATGATGTCTTCAACGAAACCGTTAGAGAAGCCGCTGTTGACTAGGACTTGCCTTATCCTACAGAGTTCTTCATCGACTTCTTTCAATCCTGAGCTGTGGCTTAGAGCACGGTCAAAGTAAGCATGGACAACACTCCTCTTGTATCTGTCTGGGCAGTCACTATTGGCATTGAGGCACATTCCTATGTTTGTTACTTTGGTGTAGACTGCAGTATGGAAGCTTCCGCTCCTTTCCGTGACTGTTACATCCAGAAAGGGCAGCTTCCCGTTGTTCTCAATCTCGTACGCGAAACTCAACACAGAATTCTGCTCAAATGCCTCCTTCAGCTGCTGCAGACATCTGGCATCTGGTACCTGTGTAAAAATGTCGTCAACATACCTGCAGTATATGGCGGGTTTCAAGCCCATGTCAATCGGCCAATCTACTCATGAAAAACTCACCAGACACCAAGCAGAACGCTTTGAAGGAGACAAACGTCGTCTATGCCTTAAAATGTCCACTTGGGGACTGTAAGCCTCAAAGAACTCAGTAAATAGGCAAGACAACAACGTCTCTTTCTAGGCGACTAACAGTGCACAAGCAACAGGGAGCCATCAAGAAACACATAATCTCTTCTCACAACCAGGCCATCACCAGAGAAATCTTAACAAACAACACAGAAATCATCGATAGGTGCGGCGATAGCTGGCGGCTTGACATCAGCGAGGCACTACACATCAAAAAGTCAACACCAGCAATCAACAGCCAATTAATGCACATCTATATATATATATATATATATATATATATATATATATATATATATATATATATATATATATATATATATATATATATATATATATATATTTCATTGAATATTGACCGCATATTCTGTATTAATTATTTTCTGGTTTAGGGCTTCTATCCCTCTAAGTATTTTCTTAGCATCAGGGCTTAGTTGAAATAGGAGTTCTCCAAAACTCATTTTCGTACTTTTAAGGTGAAGAGGAGAAGTGATTTACTATAGAGTGAATTACACTAATTTATACAATTTGATTGAAGTGGTTATAAGTGTAATTCACTCTATAGTAAATCACTTCTTTTCTTCACCTTAAAAGTACGAAAATGAGTTTTGGAGAACTCCTATTTCAACTAAGCCCTGATGCTAAGAAAATAGTTAGAGGGATAGAAGCCCTAAACCAGAAAATAATTAATACAGAATATGAGGTCATGTTCAATGAAACATGTTTGAAAGAAAACCTGCTGCCAGTGTACACCAATATATATATATATATATATATATATATATATATATATATATATATATATATATATATATATATATATATATATATATATATATATATATATATGTATGTATATAGTGGGAACAATTAGGCATGGGTAGTTTTCGTAGTTATTAGCGATTTTTGTTAGAATCATTCGCAAGTGTACACACCTGACCTGACCTGCGATCCTGTTCTTGTATTGTTTCATATAGAACTTTACATCCCCACCAGGCCAGCAATAACTAATACATCCCCTGACAGCTGCTTCCTGTTTTCCCTCATCTTTTCCAGTTTCCATCATCTTCCTCCTAAGTGTTTCCCACAGTTGCTTCACACTTTTGTGTTGGTGACCATCCTACACTGCCACCTTGTCCCTCACCTTCCCTCACCTGCCCTCAGTGTTCCCAGCACTACTTGTGATAATATCCCAGGGGGGGGGGGGTCCATGTTTGCCCCGGTGGTAATGGAGGAGATTACGGATATGTAAGAGACAAGAGAGGGAGAGGGAAGTATAGAGAGAGAGAGGGAGAAGGAGAAAAAGAGGGAGAAGGAGGTATAGAGAGGGAGGGGGGAGAAGGAGAAAGAGAGGGGAAGGGGGAGAAAGAGAGGGTGAAGGAAAAAGATAGAGCGGAAAGTGAGAGGGACAGAGACCGACAGAGGGGGGGGGAGAGAGAGAGAGAGAGAGAGCGAGAGAGCGAGAGAGCGAGAGAGAGAGAGAGAGAGAGAGAGAGAGAGAGAGAGAGAGAGAGAGAGAGAGAGAGAGAGAGAGAGAGAGAGAGAGAGAGAGAGAGAGAGAGAGAGAGAGAGAGAGAGAGAGAGAGAGAGAGAGAGAGAGAGAGAGAGAGAGAGAGAGAGAGAGAGAGAGAGAGAGAGAGAGAGAGAGATAGACAGAAAGACAGAGAGACAGACAGACACAGACAAACAGATAAGCATTGTTTCTAAGATGACTGAAGTAGTTATACAGCAGGTGGAAGTTCTCCATCATCTTGAGACGCTAGATACAACCAAAGCTGTTGGGCCAGATAAGGTCAGTCCAAGACTACTACGCAGCTGCGCTGACCTGTTGGCTCCACCTCTCACGTGCCTCTGCCAACTCTGCCCACCTCAAGGAATTTGGCCCTCCTTATGGAACAAGGCAGATGTTGTTTCAGTACACACTAAGAAGAGCCGCTCAGTAGTTGATAACTACAGACCAGTGTCACTCTTCTCCATTACTTGAAAAATCCAAGACTCATTAATTGATCAGCAAATGATAATATTTTCTGATCATCGTCGGCTAATATGTGATCGACAGTAAGGTTTTAAAAAACGCCAATCTGGTGCTGATCTCTTGCTAAGTCTCTCCAGTAAGTGGGCTCAGTCACTGGATGAGTGCAAGATCAGCTGTGTTGTTGCTCTAGACACAGCAGGAGCCTGTGATCGGGTCCGGCACTCTGGATTAGCAGTGAAGCTTTGTGTCACCACTGTCTGCTGGAGAGGCTGGTCTCCTGCCGCCAGTGATTTGTGTCACCACTGTCTGCTGGAGAGGCTGGCCACCTGCCGCTAGTGATTTATGTCACCACAGTCTGCTGGAGAGGCTGGTCTCCTGCCGCCAGTGATTGATGTCACCTGTGTCTGCTGGAGAGGCTGGCCATCTGCCGCACAGTGATTTGTGTCACCACTGTCTGCTGGAGAGGCTGGCCACCTGCCGCTAGTGATTTATGTCACCACTGTCTGCTGGAGAGGCTGGTCTCCTGCCGCCAGTGATTGATGTCACCTGTGTCTGCTGGAGAGGCTGGCCATCTGCCGCACAGTGATTTGTGTCACCACTGTCTGCTGGAGAGGCTGGCCACCTGCCGTCAGTAATTGATGTCACCACTGTCTGCTGGAGAGGCTGGCCATCTGCCGCCAGTAATTGATGTCACCACTGTCTGCTGGAGAGGCTGGCCACCTGCCGCCAGTAATTGATGTCACCACTGTCTGCTGGAGAGGCTGGTCTCCTGCCGTCAGTGATTTATGTCACCACTGTCTGCTGGAGAGGCTGGCCACCTGCCGCTAGTAATTGATGTCACCACTGTCTGCTGGAGAGGCTGGCCACCTGCCGCTAGTAATTTATGTCACCACTGTCTGCTGGAGAGGCTGGCCATCTGCCGCCAGTAATTGATGTCACCACTGTCTGCTGGAGAGGCTGGCCACCTGCCGCCAGTAATTGATGTCACCACTGTCTGCTGGAGAGGCTGGTCACCTGCCGCCAGTAATTGATGTCACCACTGTCTGCTGGAGAGGCTGGTCACCTGCCGCCAGTAATTGATGTCACCACTGTCTGCTGGAGAGGCTGGCCACCTGCCGCCAGTAATTGATGTCACCACTGTCTGCTGGAGAGGCTGGCCACCTGCCGCCAGTAATTGATGTCACCACTGTCTGCTGGAGAGGCTGGCCATCTGCCGGATGCGATTTATCACTACTAGTCTGCCGCCAGATTTCTGCTGAATTCATATCTCAATTCCATTACTTTTTATATCCAATACCTCAGGTTGCTTGCCTGCCTGCCTGCCTTCCTGCCTTCCTGCTTGCCTTCCTTCCAGCCTGCCTGCCTGCCTGCCTGCCTGCCTGCCTGCCTGCCTGCCTGCCCGCCTGCCTGCCTGCCTGCCCGCCTGCCTGCCTGCCTGCCTGCCTGCCTGCCTGCCTGCCTGCCTGCCTGTCTGCCTGCCTGCCTGCCTGCCTGCCTGCCTGTCCGCCTGCTTGCCTGCCTGCCCGCCTGCCCGCCTGCCTGCCTGCCTGCCCGCCTGCCCGCCTGCTTGCCTGCCTGCCTGCCTGCCTGCCTGCCCGCCTGCCTGCCTGCCTGCCTGCCTGCCTGCCTGCCTGCCTGCCTGCCCGCCTGCCTGCCTGCCTGCCTGCCTGCCTGCCTGCCTGCCTGCCTGCCTGCCTGCCTGCCTGCCCGCCTGCCTGCCTGCCTGCCCGCCTGTCCGGCTGCCTGCCTGCCTGCCTGCCTGCCTGCCTGCCTGCCTGCCTGCCTGCCTGCCTGCCTGCCTGCCCGCCTGCCTGCCTGCCTGCCTGCCTGCCTGCCTGCCTGCCTGCCTGCCTGCCTGCCTGCCTGCCTGCCCGCCTGCCTGCCTGCCTGCCCGCCTGTCCGGCTGCCTGCCTGCCTGCCTGCCTGCTTGCCTGCCTGCCTGCCTGCCTGCCTGCCTGCCTGCCTGCCCGCCTGCCTGCCTGCCTGCCCGCCTGTCCGGCTGCCTGCCTGCCTGCCTGCCTGCCTGCCTGCCTGCCTGCCTGCCTGCCCGCCTGCCTGCCTGCCTGCCCGCCTGTCCGGCTGCCTGCCTGCCTGCCTGCCTGCCTGCCTGCCTGCCTGCCCGCCTGTCCGGCTGCCTGCCTGCCTGCCTGCCTGCCTGCCTGCCCTTTCCTTAATCCATTTACTCTAATTTCATCGTTGTTACACTAATACCTTCCAAGTCTGTTCTATCACCCTCTAATCCTTCCTCCATCTCCAATGATGCCTTAGTGTTTACTTTCCAATAAACGGAACATTTCCTCGTCACAAACATTCTGCGAGCGAGAGCGTGATGCGCGTCTTCCTCCCATCGCATCTGTCTGCCTACTGACGAGAGTCTCGTTCCCAGAGTCTAACTCTTGGTATAGTTATATAAACGATTACAATTGAAAGAAATTTGATAAACTTAGTTTATTGTTAACACCTGCAGGTTCCTACACCTTTCTTCAGGTAGGTAGTAGTAGGCATCATTCAGTCTCGGGAGACTACGGAGTTGCGGTCTGGTTGCTCTCCAGGGCGTAAAGCCTGGGTAGGTCGATATAGAGAAGCTGTTACCCATGCAGCAGGTACCTCCTCCCCACGTTGCTGAAATTATCTAATAGAAAGGCAAATGCCAATACACATGGTTCCAGCAACGTCGCAGGAGCTGCAAGAACGAGGTCGACGTCAACAACGAACTGCCTTAAAGGCTCCAACTCCGGATTTTTCCTCGAGGTTGACTCCTGAAGCCTTTCCCCAAAAAAGGGTATGGCCCCATAGCAGCGGAGGTTTAAAATCAGGGTTTTCCTTCCCCTAGATGAGTTGCCTTTCCAAGCTAACGAGTCCCATCTACCCGGATTTCTTCAGGTACTCGCAAACAAATAATATAATAGATCTGTAGGTAAAAAAGTTCAGGGTGTCACAATTACTAAGGTTCTTAAACAAAGACATTAATGATTGACTGTTAGAGATGAGGAAACTGAGATACATGTCAAGAACTGTTAATATTACAACATCAAACGAAAGGGATATATGCACCGAGTGGTAAACCCAGAGCCTTGGTGAGTATACGCAGAGTTTACTTTACTTCTGGACCATGTTCAGAATTATAAATATACTTGCTGACAGATAAGTAAACTATTGTGGTGACTTTAATAGCAGATGTTTGATTTAAAATTATACTGAATTAACAAATTAAAAACAAAAATAATGCTGCTTTACATGTAACAATCTATTCATAATTAATTCTTAGCAGAGACAATTAAATTTACCATCAGTTGCTTTTGACGCAACCAGGCAAACAGTTGCTATTTCCCTACACCAGGTCGTTTGCTCACCAAATTAAAGTTCTTGCAACACCGTCTCAATCGCTGGGAGTTGATAGTTTCCCGAGTGTGTGGGCGCGTTCCGTCCCTCACCTCCCCAAGTGGTCTTCACGGGACTTGTCTGAGTGTTTATCTACTGCTAAACACAGTTGTTTTCAGCAGACAGACGACGTGTTTACGGTCGCAACGTGTGCGTCCCCCCCCACCCATGCAAGGACACCCCGAGACACAGGGGACACCCCGAGACACAGGGGACACTCCGAGACACAGGGGACACCTCGGGGCACAAGGGACACCCCGGGGCACAGGGGACACCCCGGGACACAGGGGACACCCCGGGGAAAAGGGAACATCCCGGGACACAAGGGACACCCCGGGGCACAAGGGACACCATGGGAAACAGGGAACACCCCGGGGCACAGGGGACACCCTGGGGCACAGGGGGACACCACGGAGCACAGGACACACCCCGGGGAACAGGAGACACCCCAGGGCACAGGGGACACCCCGGGACATAGGGGACACCCCTGGGGCACAGAAGACACCCAGGGGCACAGGGGACACCCCGGGGCACAGGGGACAACCCAGGGCAAAGGCGACACCCGGGGCACAGGAGACACCCCGGGGCAAAGAGACACCCCGGGGACCAGGGGACACCCAGGGACACAGGGGACACCCCGAGACACAGGGGACACCCCAGGGCACAGGGGACACCCCGCGGCACAAGGGGACACCCCGGGGCAGAAGATACAACCCGGGGCATAGGGGACACCCCGGGGCACAGGGGACACCCCGGGACACAGGGGACATCCCGGGGCACAAGGGACACCATGGGAAAAAGGGGAAACCCCGGGGCACAGGGTACACCCCGGGGCACAGGAGACACCCCGGGGCACAGGGGACACCCTGAGGCACAAGGGACACCCTGGGGCAAAGGGGACACCCGGACACAGAGGACACCTCGGGGCACAGGGGACACCTCAGGGCACAGGGACACCCCGGGGCACAGGGGACACCCCAAGGCACACGGGACACTCCGGGGCATAGGGGACACCCCAGGGCACAGGGGACACCCCGGGCACAGGAGACACCCCAAGGTACACGGGCACCCCGGGGCATAGGGGACACCCCAGGGCACAGGGGACACCCCGGGGCACAGGAGACACCAAGGGCACAGGGGTTACCCCGGGGCACAGGAGACACCCAGGGGCACAGAGGACACCCCGGATCACAGGGGACACCCTGGGGAAAAGGGGACACCCTGGAGCACAGGAGACACCCAGGGGCACAGAGGACACCCCGGATCACAGGGGACACCCTGGAGCACAGAAGACATCCCGGGGCACAGGGGGAAATCCCGTGGAAATGGAACACCACAGGAAAAGGGGAACATCCCTGGGCACAGGGTACACCCCGAGGAACAGGACACACCCTGGGGCACAGGGGACCCCCCGGGGAACAGGGGACACCCCGGGACACAGGGAACACTCCGGGACACAGGGGACATCCCAGGGGGCACGGGGGACACCCCTATTCACAAAGGACACCCTGGAGCACAGAGGACACCCAGGAGCACAGGGGACACCCCGAGACACAGGGGACACTCCAAGACACAGGGGACACCCCGGGGCACAGGGGACACCGGGAGTACAGGAGACACCCCGGGGCACAGGAGACACCCCGGAGCACAAGGGTTATCCCGGGGCACAAGAGACACCCCGGGGCACAGAGGACACCCCAGATCACAGGGGACATCCTGGGGGACAGGGGACACCCCTTAGCACAGGAGACACCCCGGGACACAGGGGACACCCCGGGGCACAAGGGACTCCATGGGAAAAAGGGGAAATCCCGGGGCACAGGGTACACCCCGGGGCACAGGAGACACCCCGGGGCACAGGGGACACCCCGAGGCACAAGGGACATCCTGGGACAAAGGGGACACCCGGACACAGAGGACACCTCGGGGCACAGGGGACACCTCAGGGCACAGGGACACCCCGGGGCACAAGGGACACCCCAAGGCACACGGGACACTCCGGGGCATAGGGGACACCCCAGGGCACAGGGGACACCCCGGGCACAGGAGACACCCCAAGGTACACGGGCACCCCGGGGCATAGGGGACACCCCAGGGCACAGGGGACACCCCGGGGCACAGGAAACACCAAGGGCACAGGGGTTACCCCGGGGCACAGGAGACACCCAGGGGCACAGAGGACACCCCGGATCACAGGGGACACCCTGGGGAAAAGGGGACACCCTGGAGCACAGGAGACACCCAGGGGCACAGAGGACACCCCGGATCACAGGGGACACCCTGGAGCACAGAAGACATCCCGGGGCACAGGGGGAAATCCCGTGGAAATGGAACACCACAGGAAAAGGGGAACACCCCTGGGCACAGGGTACACCCCGAGGAACAGGACACACCCTGGGGCACAGGGGACCCCCCGGGGAACAGGGGACACCCCGGGACACAGGGAACACTCCGGGGCACAGGGGACATCCCAGGGGGCACGGGGGACACCCCTATTCACAAAGGACACCCTGGAGCACAGAGGACACCCAGGAGCACAGGGGACACCCCGAGACACAGGGGACACTCCAAGACACAGGGGACACCCCGGGGCACAGGGGACACCGGGAGTACAGGAGACACCACGGGGCACAGGAGACACCCCGGAGCACAAGGGTTATCCCGGGGCACAAGAGACACCCCGGGGCACAGAGGACACCCCAGATCACAGGGGACACCCTGTGGGACAGGGGACACCCCTTAGCACAGGAGACACCCCGGGACACAGGGGACACCCCGGGGCACAAGGGACTCCATGGAAAACAGGGGACACCCCGGGGAACAGGGTACACCCCGGGGCACAGGAGACACCCTGGGGCACAGGGGACACCACGGGGCACAGGGGACACCCGAGGCACAGAGGACACCTCAGGGAACAGGGGAACCCCCGGGGCACAGGGGACACCCCGGGGCACAAGGGGCTCCATGGAAAACAGGGGACACCCCGGATCACAGGGGACACCCTGGGGCACAGGGCACACCCTGGAGCACAGGAGACATCCCGGGGCACAGGGGACACCCCGTGGAAATGGGACACCATAGGAAACGGGGGACACCCCGCAGCACAGTGTACACCCCGGGGGAACAGGAGACACCCTGGGACACAGGGGACACCCCGGGGCACAGGGGACACCCCAGGGCAAAGGGGACACCCGGGACACAGGGGACACTCCGGGGCACAGGGGACACCCTTATTCACAGGGGACACCCCGGGGCACAGGGGACACCCAGGGGCACACGGGACACCCCAGGGGACACCCCACGAGCCCATGGGACACTCCAGGGTACAGGAGACATCTCGGGGCAAAGGAGACACCCCGTGGCACAGGGGACACCCCGAGGCACAGGGGACACCTCGGTTCACAGGTGACACCCCGGGGCACAGGGGACACCCCGGGGAATGGGGGACACCCCAAGGCACATGGGACACCCCGGGGCAAAGGGGACACCCCAGGGCACAGGGGTTACCCCGGGGCACTGGAGACACCCCGGGGCACAGGGGTTACCCCGGAGCACAGGAGACACCCCGGAGCACAAGGTACACCCTGGGGCAAAGAAGACACCCGGGTCACAGGGGACACCCTGGGGTACAGGGGACACCCCGGAGCACAGGAGACACCCCGGGGCACAGGGGACACCCCAGGGCACAAGGGACACCATGGGAAAAAGGGGACACCCCCGGTCTCTGGGCACATCCCGGGGCAAAGGAGACACCCGAATAACAGGAGACACCCCGGGGAACAAGGGACACCCCGGGGCACAGGGGACACCCCGGGGAACAGGGAACACCCTGGGGCACAGGGGACACCCTGGGACATAAGGGTCACCCAGGGACACAGCGGACACCCCGAGACACAGGGGACACCTCGGGGCACAGGGGACACCCCGGGGCACAGGGGACACCCCGAGGCACAGGGGACACCCCGGGGCACAGGGGACACCCCGGGACACAGGGGACGCCCCGGGAGACAGGGGACACCCCGTAGCACAGGGGACACCCCAGGGCACAAGGGACACCATGGGAAACAGGGGACACCCCGGGGCACAGAGTACACCCCGGGGCACAGGGGACACCCCCGTCGCACAGGGGACGCCCCACGGCAAAAGGGACTCCGGGGCACAGGGGACACCCCAGGGCAAAAGAGACACCCCAGGGCCCAGGGGACACCCAAGGGCACATGGGACACGCCGAGACGCTGGGGACACCCCAGGGCACAGGCGACACCCCGGGGCACAGGGGACTCCCCGAGGCAAAAGGGACACCCGGGGCACAGGGGACACCCCAAGGCACACGAGACACCCCTGGGCATAGGGGACACCCCAGGGCACATGGGACACCCCGGGGCACAAGAGACACCCCGGGGCACAGGGGACACCCCGGGGCACAGGGGACACCCCGGGGCATGGGGACACCCGGGGCACAGAGGTCAACTCGGGGCACAGGAGACACCTCAGGGCACAGGGAACACCCCGGGGCACAGGGAACACCCCCGTCGCACAGGGGACGCACCACGGCAAAAGGGACACCCGGGGCACAGG
Organism: Procambarus clarkii; assembly: GCF_040958095.1. Classification (NCBI taxonomy): domain Eukaryota; kingdom Metazoa; phylum Arthropoda; class Malacostraca; order Decapoda; family Cambaridae; genus Procambarus; species Procambarus clarkii. The sequence continues at coordinate 5,083,902 of NC_091155.1, forward strand.
GGACACCCCAGGGCAAAAGAGACACCCCAGAGCCTAGGGGACACCCAAGGGCACAGGGGACACGCCGAGACGCTGGGGACACCCCGGGGCACAGGCGACACCCCGGGGCACAGGGGACTCCCCGAGGCAAAAGGGACACCCGGGGCACAGGGGACACCCCAAGGCACACGAGACACCCCTGGGCATAGGGGACACCCCAGGGCACATGGTACACCCCGGGGCACAAGAGACACCCCGGGGCACAGGGGACACCCCGGGGCACAGGGGACACCCCGGGGCAAGGGGACACCCGGGGCACAGAGGTCACCTCGGGGCACAGGAGACACGTCAGGGCACAGGGAACAACCCGGGGCACAGGGGACACCCCGGGGCACAGGGGACACCCCAAGGCACACGAGACACCCCTGGGCATAGGGGACACCCCAGGGCACAAGGGACACCCCGGGGAACAGGAGACACATAGGGGCACAGGGGTTACCCCGGGGTACAGGAGAAACCCCGGGGCACAGAGGACACCTCAGATCACAGGGGACACCCTGGGGCACAGGGGACACCCTGGAGCACAGGAGACACCCCGGGGCACAGGTGACACCCTGTGCAAATGGGACACCATAGGAAACGGGGGACACCCCGGGGCACAGGGTACACCCCGGGGAACAGGAGACACCTCGGGGCACAGGGGACACCCGAGACACAGGGCATACCTCGGGGCAAAGGGGACACTTCAGGGCACAGGGGACACCCCGGGGCACAGGGAACACCACGGGGCACAGCGGACACCCCAAGACACAGGGGACACTCCGGGGCACAGCGGACATCCCAGGGGGCACAGTGGACACCCCCTATTCACAGGGGACACCCCGGGGCACAGAGGACACCCAGGAGCACAGGGGATACCCCGGGAGCACAGGAGACACCCCGGGGCACAGAAGACACCCCGGGGCACAGGGTTTACCCAGAGGCAAAGGAGACACCCTGGGGCACAGAGGACACCCCCAGATCACAGGGGACACCCGGGGACACAGGGGACACCCTGGAACACAGGAGACACCCCGGTTCACAGGGGGACACCCGTGGGGCAAAAGGGACTCCATGGAAAACAGGGGACACCCCGGGGCACAGGGGACACCCCGGGCAAAGGGGACACCCGGGGCACAGGGGACACCTCAGGCCACAGGGGACACCCCAGAGCACAGGAAACACCACGGGGCACAGAGGACACTCCAGGACACAGGGGACACACCGGGGCACAAGGGACACCATGGGACACATGGGACACCCCGGGGCACACGGGACATCCCGGGGCACAGGGGACATCCCGGGGAACAAGGGACACCCCGGGAAACAGGAGACCCCCGGGGCACAGGGGACACCCCGGGGCACAGTTGGACACGCTCGAGCACAGGGGACACCCAGGGGCACAGGAGACAGCCAAGGACACAGGGGACACATAGGGACACAGGGTACACCCCGAGACACAGGGGACACCCCGAGACAAAGGGGACGCCCCGAGACACAGGGGACATCCCAGGGGACACCCCGGGAAACAGGAGACAACCCGGGGCAAAGAGACTTCCCGGGGCAATGGGACCCTCGCCGGTGCACAGGGGACACCCCGGGGCACAAGAGACACCACGGGGCACAGGGGACACCCCGCGGCACAGGAGAAACCCAGGGACACAGGGGACACCAAGGGACACAGAGGACACCGCGAGACACAAGGGACACCTATGACTCTGGGGACAATCCGAGACACAGGGGACACCCCGAGACACAGGGGACACCCCGAGACACAAGAGACATCACAGGGGACACCCCGGGGCACAGGCGACACCCCGGGGCACAGGGGACTCCCCGAGGCAAAAGGGACACCCGGGGCACAGGGGACACCCCAAGGCACACGAGACACCCCTGGGCATAGGGGACACCCCAGGGCACATGGTACACCCCGGGGCACAAGAGACACCCCGGGGCACAGGGGACACCCCGGGGCACAGGGGACACCCCGGGGCAAGGGGACACCCGGGGCACAGAGGTCACCTCGGGGCACAGGAGACACGTCAGGGCACAGGGAACACCCCGGGGCACAGGGGACACCCCGGGGCACAGGGGACACCCCAAGGCACACGAGACACCCCTGGGCATAGGGGACACCCCAGGGCACAAGGGACACCCCGGGGAACAGGAGACACATAGGGGCACAGGGGTTACCCCGGGGTACAGGAGAAACCCCGGGGCACAGAGGACACCTCAGATCACAGGGGACACCCTGGGGCACAGGGGACACCCTGGAGCACAGGAGACACCCCGGGGCACAGGTGACACCCTGTGCAAATGGGACACCATAGGAAACGGGGGACACCCCGGGGCACAGGGTACACCCCGGGGAACAGGAGACACCTCGGGGCACAGGGGACACCCGAGACACAGGGCATACCTCGGGGCAAAGGGGACACTTCAGGGCACAGGGGACACCCCGGGGCACAGGGAACACCACGGGGCACAGCGGACACCCCAAGACACAGGGGACACTCCGGGGCACAGCGGACATCCCAGGGGGCACAGTGGACACCCCCTATTCACAGGGGACACCCCGGGGCACAGAGGACACCCAGGAGCACAGGGGATACCCCGGGAGCACAGGAGACACCCCGGGGCACAGAAGACACCCCGGGGCACAGGGTTTACCCAGAGGCAAAGGAGACACCCTGGGGCACAGAGGACACCCCCAGATCACAGGGGACACCCGGGGACACAGGGGACACCCTGGAACACAGGAGACACCCCGGTTCACAGGGGGACACCCGTGGGGCAAAAGGGACTCCATGGAAAACAGGGGACACCCCGGGGCACAGGGGACACCCCGGGCAAAGGGGACACCCGGGGCACAGGGGACACCTCAGGCCACAGGGGACACCCCAGAGCACAGGAAACACCACGGGGCACAGAGGACACTCCAGGACACAGGGGACACACCGGGGCACAAGGGACACCATGGGACACATGGGACACCCCGGGGCACACGGGACATCCCGGGGCACAGGGGACATCCCGGGGAACAAGGGACACCCCGGGAAACAGGAGACCCCCGGGGCACAGGGGACACCCCGGGGCACAGTTGGACACGCTCGAGCACAGGGGACACCCAGGGGCACAGGAGACAGCCAAGGACACAGGGGACACATAGGGACACAGGGTACACCCCGAGACACAGGGGACACCCCGAGACAAAGGGGACGCCCCGAGACACAGGGGACATCCCAGGGGACACCCCGGGAAACAGGAGACAACCCGGGGCAAAGAGACTTCCCGGGGCAATGGGACCCTCGCCGGTGCACAGGGGACACCCCGGGGCACAAGAGACACCACGGGGCACAGGGGACACCCCGCGGCACAGGAGAAACCCAGGGACACAGGGGACACCAAGGGACACAGAGGACACCGCGAGACACAAGGGACACCTATGACTCTGGGGACAATCCGAGACACAGGGGACACCCCGAGACACAGGGGACACCCCGAGACACAAGAGACATCACAGGGGACACCCCGGGGCACAGGGGACCCCTGGGGGCACAGGGGACACCCCGGGGCACAGAAGACACCGGGGCACAGGGGAATCCTCGGGGTACAGGGGACACCATGGGGCACAGGGGACACCACAGGGCCCAGGGGACACCCAAGGGCACAAGGGATACCCCAGGGGCCCATGGGACACCTCGGGGCACAAGAGACACTCCAGGGCACATGAGACATCTCGGGGGAATGGAGACACCCCGTGGCACAGGGGACACCCTGAGGCACAGGGGATACTCCGGTTCACAGAGACACCCCGGGGCACAGCGGACACCCCGGGGCACAGGGGACACCCCAAAGCACACGGGACACCCCGGGGCATAGGGGACACCCCATTGCACAGGGGACACCCCCGGGACACAGAAGACACCCCGGGGCACAGGAGACACCCCGGGGTACAGGGGTTACCCCGGGGCACAGGAGACACTCCGGGGCATAGGGGACACCCCAGGGCACAGGGGACACCCCCGGGACACAGAAGACACCCCGGGGCACAGGAGACACCCCGGGGCACAGGGGTTACCCCGGGGCACAGGAGACACTCCGGGGCATAGAGGACACCCCGGAGCACAGGAGACACCCCGGGGCACAGGGGACACCCCGGGGCACAAGGGACTCCATGGAAAACAGAGGACACCACGGGGCACAGGGTACACCCTGGGGCACAGGAGACACCCAGGGGCACAGGGTACACCCCGGGGCACAGGGGACACCCGGAACAAAGGGGTCACCTGGGGCACAGGGGACACCCGGAACAAAGGGGTCACCTGGGGCACAGGGGACACCTCAGGGCACAGGGGACACCCCGGATCACAGGGAACACCACGGGGCACAGAGGACACCCCGGGACACAGGGGACACCCGGGGCACAGAGGACACCTCGGGGCACAGGGGACACCTCAGGGCACAGGGGACACCCCGGGGCACAGGGGACACCCCGGGGCACAAGGGACTCCATGGAAAACAGGGGACACCCCGGATCACAGGGGACACCCTAGGGTACAGGGGACACCAGGGGCACAAGGAACACCCCAGGGCACAGGAGAAACTCCGGGGTACAGGGGACACCCCGGGGCACAGGGAACACCTCAGGGCACAGGGGACACCCCGGTGCACAGGAGACACCCCGGGGCACAGGGGACTCTCCGGGGCACAGGGGACACCCCAGGGCACAGGGGACTCGCTGGGGCACAGGGGACACCCCGGGGCACAGGGGACACCCCGGGGCACTGGAGACTTTGTTGCCGTCAAAAAGGACGGCAACAACGGAGGACTTCGGAGCAACAGCAGTACGAATATAGACCTCCAAGATCACCAGGACATCCGTTGTGTTGCGGCACTTGCGGAAACCAAATCGTGAAAGGGAGAGGTGGTGATGGTGTTCTAAGAACCAACTCAGACGAACGTTAACCATACGTTCAAAGAAATTGGAGACACAACTGATGAGGACAATAGGGCGAAAGTCTTTAGGGAATGTTCCCAGAGACCCTGGTTTGCGAACAGGGAGGACAACGAACTCGAGCCAGTCCTCAGGGACTGACGACGACTCCCAGATCCCATTATACAGACTTAGTAAATACTGCGATGTGCATGGAGGGAGATGGCGAAACATCTCATAATGAATACCATTGGAGCCCGCTGCTGTAGAACTGCAGAGGGACAGGGCAGACCGAAGTTCAGAGAGAGAGAAGGGATCGTTATAGGGAAGGCGAAGATGATTATAGATATCCAAATGACAAGATTCAAGGACAGGTTTACGAAGAAGGAAAGATTGGGGACGATGAAAAGCAGAGCTAACAGAAGAAAAGTGGCAACCAAGTTCGGTAGTGACCTGCAATGGGTCCGCCACAGGAGTACCACGGAGGTGAAGGACCGGTGAGACATCAGAAATGAACTTACCCGCTCTCTTGCGGATACGCTTCCAGATCTGCGGCAGATGAGTTTCGGACCTAATGGTGGAAACAATAGATGCCTAACATTCACGTTTAGCCATAAGGATGGCCCTACTGGCCACCGCACTTGCCTTCCAAAATAAAAGAAAAGAATCGGCCGTCTGCCTGCGGCGGTGTCTCTTCCAGGCTGCAAACTTACAGCGGACAGCCCGAGCACAATCTGTCTTCCACAAGGGAACGCACTTACGTGGGCCCCGAGAGGAAGAGAGAGGGATAGAGCGAAGTGCAGCGTCGAAGACGGTGTCATGAAAAAGGAGGAGAGAGCGAGGGAGAGGCAGAAGGGAGAGGTCAGAGAGAGTAGCACTGAGGGTAAATAGGTTCCAGTCTGCCTTAGCAAACTGCCACCTAGGGAAGGAGAGGGGAGGGTTAAAAGAGAAAAAGCACAAGGATAGGGATATAGTCACTGCCATGGTGGTCATCAAGAACCTAAAACGTGAAATCCAAGTAAAGAGAAGACAAGCAAAGAGAAAGATCAAGACAGGAAAGGGTGCGAGTCCGAGAGTCAAAATGCGTGGGCTCACCAGAATTCAGAAGAGACAGGGAAGAAGAGAGGATGAATGGTTCAAGAAGGCGACCGGGTGTTCGTCAGAACATCACCCCAAATAGAATGACAACATTTGAAATCACCTAGCAGAAGCACATGCTCCAGCATGGAGTCCAGTAGGTGTTGCAGATCGGGAAGAAAAAGTGGGACACACAGGGGGAGATAAATGAAACAAACGGTGTACCATTTCCTCACAAAGATACGAGCAGCAGAACAATGGAGAGGCGAAGGAAAAAGTAAGGGGACAAAGAGAACATCAGATTGAATCAAAAGAGCAGAAGAGTTAGAAGCCCCAGCAACAGCTGGGAGGGGGGGGGGGAGAGAAAGGAATAGCCACGAAAGCGACCTGCACGAGCACCAAGCATCGGCTCCTGGAGACAGACACAAAGGGGCGAAAACCGCAAAATCAGAAACTGGAGTTCAAGGAAATTGGCGAAATAACCTTGAACGGTCCATTGAAGAATAGACATCGACGAGAAGAGGAAGGACAGCAACAGAGAACAACGAAGAAACAAAGGAGAAAAGGGAATACAGCACGTTAAAGAAGCGCAGGATCAGGGTCAGGGTCAGCGAAGTCAGGATTAGGAGGCATGGGTAAACTGAGTCCTGCTGATTCGAAACACCCATTGCAACATTTGGCGGGAAGAGAATAGTGCCAACACTGGCATTCAACCGAGCATTCTTTGAGACCCGAACAAGGGTCTCGCCAAAACAGGATAAAGCAGCCAAGGGGGAAAGCTGCATCCTGAGTAGGAGCAGCAACGACACGTGTACCAAGACGAGTGAGGTTGAAGGTAACAGAGGCATCTACGGAATCAACAAGATGCCAATGGAAGGAGAAATCGTCAGAAGGTGTAGAATCAAGAGGGAGGAGATCAAAGTATTTGGCCCACGAAGCGGGATCAAACAAGGCCTGATAGGCATCAGTACGGGAAGGAACCTGAGCGAGTGCGGCGGTGATGCAGACGGTGTTGAGAACCCCTAGAGAGAGAGAGGGGTTAAAAGGTGCAGTAGTCACAACGTGCGACTTAGCCACGCCAGGGGACGAGGTGGTCACCACTGGGGGCTTATGGCTCGACCTAAACATAGAGGAGGGAGGGGAGCCGAGGGGAGAAGTCAGGAGGGTCAAAGGTTGGGGCCCAACGCAGCGGGGACTACAGAGCCCGGCCTTCTAATACAGTCCGACTCGGGGGCTTGGTCGCCCACTCCACGAGCCTGAGAGGGTAAAAGAGAAAGATTAAATGACAAAGACGAAGAGAGACATTTTCATCCACGAATGTGCCCCCATGGAGCCACAATTAGAGGCAGGACACCCAACAAGAAGCTATCAACGATCGTGTCAGGGCCCCCTAGGGGGTGCGTCGTGAGTATACGCCCCACAAATGCCACCTTAAGAACCGTCAGTCCATCGAGATCGGGTTCAGTGACGAAAGGGGGATTGACAATAAAAGGTTCCCCTCGCTTGAGACGTTGGGTACTACAGTTCTACGGGTGCAAGAGTATGCCTCCTCAAACACCTGGGCGTCAAAACAAAAGAAGGCCAAAAGAATGATCAAAACAGACACAAGGTCAGCAGGAAATGACAACGAGAAAGGAGAAGAGGGGGGAGAAGAACGAATCAAAATGAAAAGGAAAAGGTGTCCAGCAAAATTTGTGAGGACAGCAGCAGGAGCACAAGGCTACAAATGGACAGGGGACTGCCCTAAGTTGCATCACACTCTGGCAGCCGCCCACCAAGCCCCTCCATGGCAACAATGAGCTGGACAGGGAGGGGTGGGGGTGGAGGGGCAGGTGAGATTCAGCCCCCGTGGGATAGGTGAGACTCAGCCTCCGGGGGATGGGTGAGACTCAGCCCTTGGAGGGTGGGTGAGACTCAGCCCCTGGGGGGCGGGTGAGATTAAGCCCCGGGTACGGAAAGTTTTGTTGAATCTTTAATTTCCCCCCCCCTGTAGGTGAGGTCATTATTATTAACAAAGTACACCATTTAGGTTATATTCTGCAATACGCCATAATTGAAATTTCATCATCTAGCATTTATTAAGTTAATCTTTTATCGAGACAGACACTTCCGTATGTTTTAAGCTCCACTTTAAACAGTTACAATGCATAAGCACAAATTCAGTTATCACACCAGACTCGCCTAGTTTCTGCAGTGTTGAGTTGTGCTTGGTGACCACATTTTTCAGTGTGATCAGTTTTAAGAGAGTTCACAGTGTATTCATTTTGGACGTGGATATGTTTAATGAAGATCATTGCTTCTTATTTTACTGATTTTCACTGTGTCATGCTTTCGGTCTTCTCACATTCTTTTTCAAGATAAGTTTACTTACTGTTTCCACCAGCATTGCTTCACACTGATATTGAAAAGAAATAAACTGAACTGAACTGCAAATGTAAAGAATTTGAAAGTTTATTAATATACTAGCTGTACCCGCCACGCGTTGCTGTGGCTCAGTCTGGTTAAATGGAAAAGAAAGAAAAGAGAAAATGCACGTTTCTAACATGTTTAATTTCACAATGCTTGTGGGTATACAATATTTTTTCTTGTTCCACTGTCTGTGAAGATATAGAGATTGTCTAATTGCCGACTCTAGAACACGCAACATATAATTGTCCATGTGAGATTCAATCCGTGTCTAGATATAAACTGCATAATTCTAAAGATTGGCCCTGAGCTTTGTTGATGGTGATTGCAAAAGCCAATCGAATTGCGAATTACAATCTCTTAAATTGAAATGGCAAATCCGTTGGAATCATAGGAATGCGAGAAATGAGGACGTCTTCACCTTTGAAAGATCTTGTCAAGATTGTTTCTTCTACGACGTTGCTGAATAATTTTTTACTGCAAGCCGCGTGCCGTTGCTAAGCTTTCGCTGGTTGATATTTCGTAACATAATAATTGGCACACCGATTTTCAATTACAGTTCGTGCGGTGGTAGTATTCCTGGCAGATCGAGTGAATTAAAAAATTCTGTTGGTTAATTAACCGCTTCATCTGCTTCCACCACAGTGTTGACTGACTTGTATGTGACTGCCTTACTTTGTATGTTAGACTAAATAATATTGCTAAGTTCTTAAACGTCTTTGTTCTTGCCCGCAAGAACTGCTCATTCACTTCCTATAATTCGTTTGAATATTTGGAAATACTTTTTCAACCAATTCTTCTTTTGACGTCACTAAATTGTAGAAGTTATGAGGCAATGAAATTCGTCCTGAGGTCAGATCAACCGGCACGTTTTCGTTCCCAATTTCCAGAAATTGATGTGAGAATATCTCAGCTGATGGATCGTTTTGCAACTAGACACGCATATTTGTAGTTAATTTTAACATCTTTACGTGGCGCCACAAAGTAGTGTATTTCAGGCGAGCATTTATTTCGTCTGCTGGTATCGATCGAGGAATTACAGGTAATGTTAAAAGAAATCTCCTGCAACCAATGTTAATACGTTCCCAAATGGTCTGATGTATCCATGCAAATCTTGCAATAATCGATCAAGAGCCTCTAGCGATTTTTTGTGGGCCATTGTGCATTCATCCCAAACAGTAAGTTCACATTTTTGCAATACTTTTCCCATTAAAGTAGTTTCAATGAATTGCATGTTCAGTGGCAATTTCAAAGTCGAAGTAGCAGTTCTTCCACCTGGTAGCAATGTCGCAGCTATTCCAGACGATGCAAGAGCTAAGGTTATGCCATTTTGGGATCAAAATGCTGCCAAAATCAATCTAATTAGAAAGGTTTTACAGTTCCTCCTGGCGCATCTAAGAAGATTTCTCCAAACCCGTTATTGACAGTTTGAATTATTTGATCATAAATGCCTTTTCGCTCAAACGATAGCTTAAGAATATTTGATTGCACATACCTTAACAGATCACCCGTGTTGTAATTTTGTTCACGACGCAATTCTACATTGAACGAAGCAGCAGCAGATCGATTCGGTGATGGCATTCCCAATTGATTGAGAACTTTGTTCGCGATTTCTAAGCACAAATTTTCAATCATTATCAACGCTTCGTTTTAGTTTTCTGCAGTGAAATTCATGATCATATTTGAATTTTCCTTGCGTATTCGACGGACAATATCTTCAGCCATGTGCGATTTATATTTCTCCTATAACTCAGTTAGAGATGAAGGAGAGCAGGCAGTCAATATGATTGCAAACAATGCACGAATTTGATTTGGATGTGACGTGTTGGACGTGTCAATAATGCATACATCCCAGTGTTGGTCGTTCTCCAATAAATTCACAGCTTGACATTCACTACGGAAAGTGGCATGTGTTACGCCATTGACAAATCTCAATTGGCTGGAAAGACGTTGTACCGGGCACATTTACCAACAGCATGCGAAGAAAGAAGCATTCATCTTGATTGGGATGCACGGTGTACAGTCTGCCTATTGTAGTTTGTTTGAACATACCTGGTTGTCCGTCGACTCCCTCTCCTCATTTACGTCGTTCAAAGGATTTTCTACTGGCATTACATGTGTAATTCGTAGGCACTTCCGAATACAGCAATGTTTTCGCAAATGCATCATTTTGACATAAGGTGAAGAAAGCAGTTAACGTTGTAGCCAATGAATTCATAGCTGTTTGTTGCACATTTGCAGTTGTGAAATAAACGTGTTGTCTATTTCTTGTTTCAAAATAAAAACAAAAAAATACTAACGAAATATTTAAATTCAAACAATGTCGATCAATCGACACAGCTCAAATTCACCACTAATTGCACTGAAAAATAAGAACAGTTAAAAAAACAGAATGAAAAACATTGAAAAAAGAAACAAATAAACTATACCCACGAAATGAACGGCTTGGTAAACAACACAGCTCAATTCAATCGCAATGTCACACAAAATAATTAAATCAAAATGAAAAGAAATAAAAACCTACAAAAATTCAAAATATATATATGCAATCGGAAACATTGAAATTGAATCATACCATATTTTGCATATTGTATGTTGCTCTCACGTGCAGCAGATGGCGCTGTTTTTTAAAAAATGCATTTTTTTACCTGTCACAGGTGTGGCATCTATATAGTAGGTATATCAAGACACGCATGTATTGGAAAGAAACGTTGTGTCAACATTTCAAAGAAATCAGCAAAGAACTTTCGGAGATTACAGCGTGTGTTGCTCTTACGTCCTACAAATGACCCTGCTTTTCAAAAAAAACATGTTTTTTCCTGTCACAGGTGAGGCATGTATATAGTAGGTATATAAAAACACTCACCTATTCCAATCCAATGTTGTGTCATGATTTCAAAGCAATCAGTAAAGAGGTTTTGAAGATTTCCCTCACTTGAAAAACACACGAAAAACAGCTTTTAAAAAAATATGTTTTTTCCCGTCACAGACGTGACATCAATATAGTATGCATTTAAAAACCCGCTCGGATGCGAATGGAACGTTGTGTGAAAATCTCAAGGCAATTGGTGATGAGCTTTCCGGGATTAGCGATTTGAACAAACGAACATTTCCATTTTTATTTATATAGATACTAGCTGTACCCACCACGCGTTGCTGTGGCTCAGTCTGTTTAAATGGAAAAGAAAGAAAAGAGAAAGTGCTCGTTTCTAATATGTTTAATTTCACAATGCTTGTGGGTATTCATTATTTTTTACTGTTCCATGGTCTGTGGAGATTGTCTGGTTTGCCGGCTCGAGAACACTCAACATATATTTGTCCGTGTGAGAAGCAATCCGTGTCTAGATATAAACTGCACAATTCTAAAGATTAGCCCTGAGCTTTGTTGATGATGATTGCAAACGCCAAACGAATTGGAAATTACAACCTCTTAAATTGAAATGACATATCTGTTGGAATAATAGCAATGCGAGGAATGGGGACATCTTCACCATTGAAAAGTCCTGTCAAGATTGTTGCATCTACGACGATGCTGATTAATTTTTTTTACTGCAAGGTGCGTGCCATTGCAAAGTTTTGGCTAGTTGATATTTTGCAACATGATAATTGGCACGCCGATTTTCAATTGCCGTACGTGTGATGGTATCTCTGGTAGATCGAGTGAATTAAAAAATTCTGTTGGATAATTAACTGCTTTATCTGCTTCCTCAACAGTGTGGACGGACTTGTATGTGACGGCCTCGCTTTGAATTTTAGACTGAATAATATTGTTGAGTTCGTAAACGTCTTTGTTCTTGGCCGCAAGAATAGCTCGTTCATTTAGCCAATCATGATTCTTATACATGGTTTGAATATTCGGAAATACTTTTTCAACCAATTCTTCTTTTGACATCACTAAATTGTAGATATTATGAGGCAATGAAATTCGTCCTGAGGTCAGATTAACCGGCACGTTTCCGTTCCCAATTTCCAGAAACTAATGTAAAAATATCTCAGCTGATGGATCGTTTACAGCTAGACACACAAATTTGTAGTTAATTTTAACGTCTTTACGTTGCGCCACAAAGAAGAGTATTTCAGGCAAGCATATATTTCGTCCACTGGTGTCGATCGAGAAATTACAGGTAATGTTTACCTGAAATCTCCTGCAAGCAATATTAATGTGTTCCCAAATGGTCCTATGTTTCCACGCAAATCTTGTAATGATCGATCAAGAGCCTCGAGCGATTTTTCTGGGCCATTGTGCATTCATCTCAATCAATAAGTTTTCATTTCGGCAATACTTTTCCCATACCGAATGCTTTGCAAATGTTCCACGTGGGAGTTTCAATGAATTGCATGTTCAATGGCAATTTCAAAGCCGAAGTACCAGTTCTTTCACCTCGTAGCAATGTCGCAGTTATTCCGGACGAACTACGAACCCGATTCCATCGTCAGAGCATGGAGCAGCGACGTCAATTCCATCTGTGGGTCCGCTCCCGAAACCCCCACAAACTGGACGACGCCATCTAGTGGTGACAGGATTATACCAGCAAAAGGCATTAGATTCCTGTCCTAGTCAGTTCGAGAGGTGGCTGGTGCTGACTTCTGGTGAGGTGGCGCCTAGAAAATCACCGCCATCTGTTATAAGAGGAGTTGGATGTCTATGTCAGAGTACGTAAGTGATGTTTTCTAGTGTCCCATGTACTGACCAGTGTACTGATGACATGTCTGTATCCACAGAGTCGACGTAGGGCTGCTGTTGTACGAGGACAGTCAGTCTACCCAGGGCAGCCAATGTCTCTACTCCATTCTGCTTTACGGAAGCAGTGAGCCACCGCCGGAGAAGAACTGTGAAGTGTTCTACTGTCTGCCTGTGAAGTGGCAGTGACGGAATTCGGCGTACACGGGACTGGCTAACGGAAGAGATGACTGACAGATAAGGTGCTACGGAGGAGTGTAACCAGAGAGTTGCAAGAAGCTCCTGCGAGGGGTTCGCTACCCTTGTATTTGTACGTGAAGAGGCTCAGCAGCGCAAGGCTGATGTTCTCTGCCAGCTCCAGGTTGGAGAGTGATTGTGGGCGTGCACGAAGAGCACCTAGTGAGACTGTGTTTTGGCTGGCCCGTGGCCAGGGTAGACTCGTTGGTGCTTCCCAGTACTGGTTGAGGACGGTACTGTGTTGAGGAAACACGGTAGCTGACAAGACTGCATCGAATAGCACTTAGTGTCCTATGAGAGACACTTGTGTACATATTAAGTGTAATAATACTTCTAGGATTATATATGAAGTAATGGGAAAGTGATTATATATGAATATATTGTTAATTAATGAAGTGTAGTATTCAATGCAACTCCCACATTGTGTTTTACTTGCATTACCAAGCTCACTCCTTGAAAATCACTACTAACTTTGGGCCAGATACCAGAACTTTAGTTCCACCAGCAAAGAACCCGGTTGCAACCCATTGTGGCCGTAACATAATTGGCATCCCCAGCGGGATCGGACCTCTTGTCAAGTACGTTTGACGGGGATGGTGACGTAGTGCAACCCCCTGTGAGTAATTCCCTTGTTTGTTATTTGTCAGGACGTTACATGTCCTGTGCAGTGCTCAGTGTGCTTAATTGCAAGTATTGGCGAGCGGTGTGTTAAGTGCTCGTGCACCACTTAGTGACAAAACGGCAGAGAAAATAACCATTGAGAATTTAGACGATGTTCAGGAATTTCTGAACAAGGAGGACTGTCTTGCTAGATTGAAACATCTGGGAAAGCAGGAACTTGTGCTAGTAAGTGCCTATTTAGAGATCAAAATACGTGAGAGTGATTCCCGTGTTGAAATCTTACCGAAGGTTCATAAGCACTTAAAGGCCGGGGAGAAGCAGGAAAGCAAGGCACAGAGTGCAAAGGAAAGTGTGGTGGCTTCCACTGAACAGGAAGATAAAGGCAGTGACGGTGTGAGTGAGGCGGGTGAACTGAATATAAGTTTTCTAACTGTCAAAATGCGTACATTTTGCGATTTACAAATAAATCGTGAGATAGAGTGGAAGAAATTAGAAATAGAACGGGAAATAAAAGAGAAAGAAATGGAAATGAAACGGTTGGAATTAGAGCGAGAAAGAGAACGAAAAGAGCGAGAAAGAGAAGAAAGAAGAGAGTAGAATGGGAAAGACAAGAAAAAGAGAAGGAAATGGAAATGAAACGTTTAGCATTAGAGCAAGAAAGACACGAAAAAGAAAAGGAAATGGAAATGAAACGTTTGAAATTACAAAAAAGAGAAGGAAAGAGAAGAAAGAAGAGAAAGAGAAGAACGAGAAAGGCCAAAAAAAGAGAAGGACAGACTACACGAGTTGAAAGTGCTACGATTAGGTGGTCAGAGGAAAACAACGGAAACAAGTAGTTTCGATCATGTAAGGAATATAAAGATGGTCCCAAAATTCAATAAAAATGAAGTTTCAAAGTTCTTCGCTGCCTTCGAGAATGTTGCTGCCTCTTTGGATTGGCCAAGGGAGAATTGGGCCATCTTGATACAGTCCGTCTTGACTGGGAAGGCTCAAATTGCCTACCCCACGTTGTCGCTTGATGATTCCAGCGATATCGAAAAGGTGAAGAAGGTAGTGCTCATCGCTTATCAGTTGGTGCCAGAGGCTTATAGGCAAAAGTTCAGGAACCTGAAGCAGTCCTCGGAACACACTTTCACAGAGTTTGCGAACATCAAGGAGCACACTTTTTCAGGAATGGTGTGCATCTCGAAAGGTGAAGACGAAAGAACAACTCGAGCAGCTCATACTGTTGGAGGACTTCAAAGAATGTCTGTCTGGAGATCTCAAGACATACCTAGAAGAACAGCAGGTAGAGACCTTGAGTGCGGCTACCACTATGTCTGAGCAGTACATCCTAACTCATCGGTCCTCTGCCAGGTATGTCCCGAAGAGTCACCCACGTCTGTGTGCCAAATCTCGTCCAGAAGAAGAAAGACTCGTACCACAAAGTGCTTTAAAGACTCCCTCAGGTAGTCCCCGAAGGACAAGTCATAACAGACCAACACACCGTAGTCCAAGGAGGAACGTAGTTGTTGGACTTGCGGGCAGAGAGGGCATGTTGCTGCCAGGTGCCGAGGAGGGACAGGTAACGATCCGCACAGAGAAGTAATGCTGATGAATTGTAGGACATCACCAGTGGGAACCCAGTCTCTAATGACGAGTAGAGAAGGACCACGATTGTTTGCCCCTCACACTTCAGGCGGGTATGTAACGAGTGATCATACTGGTAGATCAGTTGTTGTGCTCAGAGATAGTGAAGCAGCCCAGTCCCTGATCGTGAGAGATTCGTTACCCGAGGGAGTGAGTGTTGACGGGAGACAAAAGGTTGTTCTAATTGGGTTTCCTTTGATGCGGTACGTTGCCCCCTTAGTGCAAGTACTCCTAGACTCGCCCTACCTCAGTGGCACATGTGCGTTGGCAGTAGATACCCTACCCACAGCTGGGATAGAAATAGTACTTGGCGACAGGTTTGAACTACGAACATCTCAAGATAGTGGACGATCCAGTAAAAATAAGGTCTGATGTGACAGCAGAACACATTAATACCCAGGTACATGCAGACGTGAAATTATATAACATGTTTAATTCTCCCTCTACCCAACAGACTAAGAACATTCCAAGAGATTCTGCTGACTCTTCTCCCGACGAGAAACATGGGGCTACAGTGACAGAAGCAACTGAGCAAGAGGAGAGGCCTCATGCACAAGCACCCACGGATACCCAAGAGTCTGGAGTGAGGGCACATAAGTACTTGCGGTATGGCAAGGTACTATATTCACTGAACCGACCAGAGATTCCCCAGACGTCAGAGGTATGTGAGGTATGTGCACAGGTTCTAGTGCCCTTTTTGATCCAAGTCAGGCTAATGGATATACCCGGCTATGGATATTACAGGCTCATGAAAATTGTTCCTAAGTTAGCCAAATGTTTCTTAGTGGTATTTTGTTTTGTTCTCGTGTGTGCTCTAGGCAAAGATCAGTGGACGAACCGTCAGATGATGGTTCCTATGAACATCGTGAAGAGACACAAGGGATTGGAGACCCGCCCTATGAGTATTGCAGTCGAAGAAGGGACCCAGAAGGTGATTGATGATACAGGGAGTAGGAGAAATGTTTTAATGAGTGACTGATCCCGACAGGTTGACACCCCCGCGTAATTGCTGAGCTTGGATACAACATTATACGGAACGTTTGTCGACCTGACGGTGGAAGAGCGAACACAATCTTCAAGGTACAAGCGGTTCTGTTGGGACTAGGTGTGGGCCTAGTAAGCAGTTATGCTGTGAGTACAGATTTAAAGACTATCACTGTTACTGCGAATCATCAGTCCCCTGTATTCCAGATTTCCGTCTCCCTGAAGGACTGCCAGACCGATGGAAAAAATGCCTTCTGCGACCAGCCACCAGCGGTACCACGACCCAGGAAGGTGTCTATTCACCCCAGATCGAGCCTCTGTAGATCCTTACCTAAGACACACAAGATAATTGAGCCGCTGACGGGCATTCCAATAAGGTTTCTGGAAGTCAAATCAGGCAGGTCATTGCCTATGATCTTCGAGTTTTCCTTGTGTCAGATTGTGTCAGATCCTAATAAGGCAGTTTTGCAGACAGGACATCCTCGCCACATCAGTCCATTGTTTATGTGTGTCTGTTTGGTTTTTGTGCTAACGTACTAATTTGGTTTGTTTTCTCCTTTTTTTTAGAAACCCAAACCAAATTCCTTTTTGGTGGGGAGGTGTTACGAACCTGATTTCATCGTCAGAGCATGGAGCAGCGACGTTCATGCCATCTGTGAGTCCGCTCCCGAAACCCCCACAAATTGGATGACGCCATCTAGTGGTGACAGGATTATACCAGCAAGAGGCGCTAGATTTCTGTCCTAGTCAGCACGAGAGGTGGCTGGTGCTGACTTCTGGTGAGGTGGCACTTAGAAAATCAGCACCATCTATTATAAGAGGAGTTGGATATCTATGTCAGAGTACGTAAGTGATGTTTTCTAGTGTCCCATGTACTGACCAGTGTACTGATGACGTGTTTGTATCCACAGAGTCGACGTTGGGCTGCTGTGGTACGAGGACAGTCAGTCTACCCAGGGCAGCCTATGTCTCTCTACTCCATTCTGCTTCACAGAAGCAGTGAGCCGCCACTGGAGAAGAACTGTGAAGTGTTCAACTGTCTGCCTGTGAAGTGGCAGTGACGGAATTCGGCGTACCCAGGACTGGCTGATGGAAGAGACGACTGACAGTTAAGGTGCTGCGGAGGAGTGTAACCAGTGAGTTGCAAGAAGCTCCTGCCAGGGGTTGGTTACCCTTATATTTGTACATGAAGAGGCTCGGCAGCGCGACGCTGATGTTCTCTGCCAGCTCCAGGCTGGAGAGTGATTGTGGGCTTGCACGAAGAGCCTCTAGTGAGACTGTGTTTTGGCTGGCCCGTGGCCAGGGTAGACTCGTTGCTGTTTCCTAGTACTGGTTGAGGACTGTATTGTGTTGAGGAAACACGGTAGCTGACAAGACTGCATCGATTGACCATCGAATAGCACTTAGTGTTCTATGAGCGACACTTGTGTATATATTAAGTGTAGTAATACTTCTTCTTAGATTATATATGAGGTGATGGGAAAGTGATTACATATGAATATATCGATGATTAATTAATGTAGTGTAGTATTCAATGCAACTCCCCCATTGTGTTTTACTTGCATTACCAAGCTCACATCTTGAAAGCCACTACTAACTTGGAGCCGGATACCAGAACTTTAGTTCCACCAGCAAAGAACCCGGTTGCGACCATTGTGGCCGTAATATTTCTTGGCCGCAAGAATAGCTCGTTCATTCAGCCAATCGTGATTCTTATAATTGGTTTGAATATTGGGAAATACTTTTTCAACCAATTCTTCTTTTGACGTCAATAAATTGTAGAAATTATGAGGCAATGAAATTCGTCCTGAGGTCAGATCAACCGGCACGTTTCCGTTCCCAATTTCCAGAAATTAATGTGAAAATATCTCAGCTGATGGATCGTTTACAGCTAGACACACAAATTTGTTGTTAATTTTAACGTCTTTACGTTGCGCCACAAAGAAGAGTATTTCAGGCAAGCATATATTTCGTCCACTGGTGTCGATCGAGGATTTCAGGTTAATATTTACCTGAAATCTCCTGCAAGCAATATTAATGCGTTCCCAAATGGTGTGATGTTTCCACGCAAATCTTGTAATGATCGATCAAGAGCCTCGAGCGATTTTTTTCTGGGCCATTGTGCATTCATCTCAAACAATAAGTTTTCATTTCGGCAATACTTTTCCCATACCGAAAGCTTTGGAAATGTTGCACGTGGGAGTTTCAATGAATTGCATGTTCAATGGCAATTTCAAAGCCGAAGTAGCAGTTGTTTCACTTCGTAGCAATGTTGCAGTTATTCCAGACGATGCAAGAGCTAAGGTTATGCCATTTTGGGATTGAAATGCTGCCAAAATCAATCTAATTAGGAAGGTTTTACAGTTCCTCCTGGCGCATCTAAGAAGATTTCTCCAAACCCGTTATTGACAGTTTGAATTATCTAATTGTGAATGCCTTTTTGCTCAAGCGTTAGCGTAGGAATATTTGATTGCACATACGACAACAGATCACACGTGTTGTAATTTTGTTCACGACGCAATTCTACAGCGAACGAAGAAGCAGCAGATCGATTCGGTGACGGCATTTCCAATTGATTTAGAACTTTGTTCGCGATTTCTAAGCTCAAAACTTCAATCATTATCAACGCTTCGTTGTAGATTTCTGCTGTGAAATCCATGTTCATATTAGAATTTTCCTTGCGTATTCGACGGATAATATCTTTAGCCATGTACGATTTATATTTCTCCCATAACTCAGTTGGAGATGAAGGAGAGCAGGCAGTCAATATGATTGCAAACAATGCACGAATTTGATTTGGATGTGACGTGTTGGACGTGTCAATAATGCATACATCCCAGTGTCGGTCGTTCTTCAATAAATTCAGAGCTTGACATGCACTACGGGAAGTGGCATGTGTTACGCCGTTGACAAATCTCAGTGGCTGGAAAGACGTTGGACTGGACACATTACCAACAGCATGCGAAGGAAGAAGCATTCATCTTGATTGGGATGCACGGTGTACAGTCTGCCTATTGTAGTTTGAATATGCCAGGTTGTCCGTCGACTCCCTCTCCTCGTTTACATCGTTCAAGGTATTTTCTACTAGCATTTCATGTGTAATACGTAAGCACTTCCGAATACAGCAGTGTTTTTGCAAATGCGTCATTTTGACATATGTATAGAAAGCAGTTAACTTTGTAGCCGGTGGATTCATAGCTGTTTGTGGCACATTTGCAGCTGTGAAATAAACGTGTTGTTTATTTTCCTGTTTCAAAACAAAAACAAAAATTACTAACAATTTTTCAATTCAAGCACAGATCAATCGACACAGCCAAATTTCACCACCAATTGCACTGAAAAATAAGAAGAGCTACAAAAACGAAATGAAAAACAATGAAAATGAAACAAATAAGCTATACCCACGAAATGAACAGTATGGTAAACAACACAACTCAATTCCAATGCAACGTCACACAAAATAATTGAATCAAAAGGAAAATAAATAAAAATCAATGAAAGTTGAATTTAATCGGAAGTGCAATCGGAAACATTGAAATATAATCGTAACATATTTTGTGTAGAGTGTGTTGCTCTTACGTACAACAGACGGCGCTGTTTTACAAAAAAAATGTTTTTACCTGTCAAAGGTGTGGCACCTAAATCGTAGGTATATAAAAACACGCATATATTCTATTGAAACGTTGTGTCAAAATTTCAAAGCAATCGGTGAAGAACTTTCGGAGATTACATGGTGTGGTGCTCTTACGTCCTACAGATGGCGCTGTTTTCCAAAAAAACATGTTTTTCCTGTCACAGTTGAGGCATGTATATAGTAGGTATATAAAAGAACTAGCCTATTCGAATGCAATGTTGTGTCCAAATTTCAAAGCAATCAGTAAAGAGGTTTCGAACATTTCCCAATGGGAGCTTTTAAAAAAAATCATGTTTTTTTCCTGTCACCGACGTGACATCTATATACTATGTGTATTTAAACCCGCTCGGGTGAGCAAGGAACGTTGCGTGAAAATTTCAAGGCAATCCGTGCAGTACTTTCGGAGATTAGCGATTTTGAACAAAGGAACATTTCCAATTTTATTTATATAGATGTAGTGTGAAGCAATGCTGATGGAAAAAGTGAGTAAACTTTATTTGAAAAAGAATGTGAGCAGAGGCTTGGTGAACAGAGGTTAAGGATTGGCGCCAAGTCGATCCTCTCCAGCCAGGATAAGAACCCTGGCTAAAACGCTTGGGAAGCGCCGGGCGAGTGCTTTACCACAGCGCCATCTGTCCAGGAAGAGGCCTTCCGTATCTTCCTCGGAGCGCGGAAATCCATCTTTATCGGAATGCGTGCCAGGTGGCGGTGGGATTCAAAGTTCTCAACAGTATCATGGTTGTCAGGTGAAGAGACTCTCCCAAGCCGTCGCCATGTTCGCCCTCCACACCCCCTCACCCCCCGCCCCCCCCTGGCCGTAGTAAGGTTAATTTACCCCAAGGGCGCCACCCTTATTTGTGTTGCAAAATCTTTCCTTATATCTTATGCTCTCTTTCACCGAAAATAACTGACCCCCAAATAGGATAAGTTTTATGCAAATGAGGCGAGGCCTTGAGTGAGAAAGACTAGCTGACGGGTGGGGATAAATAGATGGACAGTTGTAGCAGAGGACAGACGCCAACACACCCACGTGGAGATGGACGTTACTCCACCCTCATCCACCACGTGGAACGACAGTACGAAGAATCAATATAAACACACTACCTCTTTATATAAGACATATCAAAGATCAACCTCAAGTACCAACCGCTTAACTTTAACTCTTCCTGTCCCATATTCTCTGTTTCATCAACAGATATGACCACAGATACCATTCATTTTCTAGTGCTCACCCCCCAACCCTATTATCTATTTTATGTAAATAAGGCATGCCTACCACCGCCTTATTTGTGGAAGGTTGGTACCTAAAATTTCTGGTACCTGGGGGGCCAATCCCCCTATAGGTACTGGCCAATATATTTAATTACCATCCCCCCACCCCCACGGGGAAACGTATGTACCCCTTACGTCACGTAGGTACTGCCACCTCCAGGTCACGTCGGCACCAACTACCTCATGTAGGCACCAACAACGTCATGTAGGCACCAACAACGTCATGTAGGCACCAACAACGTCATGTAGGCACCAACAACGTCATGTAGGCACCAACAACGTCATGTAGGCACCAACAACCTCATGTAGGCACCAACAACCTCATGTAGGCACCAACAACGTCATGTAGGCACCAACAACGTCATGTAGGTACCAACAACCTCATGTAGGTACCAACAACGTCATGTAGGTACCAACAACGTCATGTAGGTACCAACAACCTCATGTAGGTACCAACAACGTCATGTAGGTACCAACAACCTCATGTAGGTACCAACAACCTCATGTAGGTACCAACAACCTCATGTAGGTACCAACAACCTCATGTAGGCACCAACAACCTTATTTAGGCACCAACAACCTTATTTAGGCACCAACAACCTCATGTAGGCACCAACAAACTCATGTAGGCACCAACAACCTCATGTAGGTACCAACAACCTTATTTAGGCACCAACAACCTCATGTAGGCACCAACAACCTTATTTAGGCACCAACAACGTCATGTAGGTACCAACGACCTCATGTAGGTACCAACAACCTCATGTAGGTACCAACAACCTTATTTAGGCACCAACAACCTCATGTAGGCACCAACAAACTCATGTAGGCACCAACAACCTTATTTAGGCACCAACAACCTCATGTAGGCACCAACAAACTCATGTAGGCACCAACAACCTTATTTAGGCACCAACAACCTCATGTAGGCACCAACAACCTTATTTAGGCACCAACAACCTCATGTAGGCACCAACAAACTCATGTAGGCACCAACAACCTCATGTAGGTACCAACAACCTCATGTAGGTACCAACAACCTCATGTAGGTACCAACAACCTCATGTAGGTACCAACAACGTCATGTAGGTACCAACAACCTCATGTAGGTACCAACAACCTCATGTAGGTACCAACAACACCATGTAGGTACTAACAACCTCATGTAGGTACCAACAACACCATGTAGGTACTAACAACCTCATGTAGGTACCAACAACCTCATGTAGGTACCAACAACACCATGTAGGTACTAACAACCTCATGTAGGTACCAACAACCTCATGTAGGTACCAACAACCTCATGTAGGTACCAACAACACCATGTAGGTACTAACAACGTCATGTAGGTACCAATAACATCATGAAGGTACCAACATCATCATGTAGATACCTACCACTTTACGTGAGCTCTGTAATAAAGAAGTAATGCTTCTTTTTAAATTTCAAATGAGCCCAGAGCATTAATCTGCCACTGAAGCAGGAAACACATTTACACCGACTCGGGAGAGGCTATAAATTTATCAAAGTGAACTTACAGTAGAATGTATTCCCTTTACGCTCTAAGTTCAAGAATGCCATCCCATGCAATTGGAGGTTCAGTAACACTACCCAGTAACATATATATTTTATTAATATATAATATTATATTGGCATATATAATTTCTTTCTTACCGTTTCTATAGTTTGTGTTAGAAGAATGGCGTGTCGAGGCAGCCTCATCAGTGTTAACCTGTCCTACGAAGGCCGTCGCTTTTCGCTCGTGTGCGTTATATAAGGCCTAAAATTGTCGTACTAAAAAATGGAAGCGGCTCGTGAAAGTGACATACTGTCCCGTTATCTGTTTAGGGTCCTCTGGTAGGTTAGGAAAGGGCACCTTAAATTGACTATATTCTTGACATTGGGAAACCTTAGGAGGAAGGACTGATCAGTATACCTAACGCCAGTTGCCAATTGTGTAGTCTCTAGCAGAGGTGATACAGTGGCACGCGGAGGCCTATGACTAATATTTTGTTTATATATATATATATATATATATATATATATATATATATATATATATATATATATATATATATATATGTGACATTAGACAGGCAAGAGGCAAGACACTGGCCTCATCCGTCAATAAAGCAATTAGGGATTTTCCTAGGGCTGACAACCTAGTCCGCCTCCCCAAACACACCAAACACCGCCGAGGCAGACCAAGTACGACAATCAGCGACAACAGAAAATTACGTACCCAAGTCAGCAAGAAAATTGAAGAGGGCAATACAGTCGGGGCACTCAGGTTGATCACAAATGAGGACAAAATTTTGCCCAGGGATGAAACCACAGCCCAAGCACTGAGAGAAAAACACCCCCTCAGGGCCGTAGGTGGACCTCCCCCACAGGTCAGGCTCGCCCTTAACCAGGAACCTCTCGTCCTCCGGGAGTCAGAGGTTTATATAGCTATCGTTTCATTTCCCCCGGGCTCCTCAGGAGGCTACACAGGGGTAAGGCCTCAACATGTGAAGGAAATGGTGAACCCTGTTCTTGGCCCAGCTGCAGAAGCGCTCTTGACAGAAATCACAACGTTTGTCAACAACTGCCTCGCCGGGTTAATCCCTGATGAAATCAAACCATTCTTCTTTGGTGCATCCCTATGTGCCCTGAAAAAGAAGGGGAGGAGGGATCAGACCCATTGCCGTTGGTAATACCCTTCACCGCCTAGTTGCAAGGGCTGCTGTCAGAAGTATCCGAATGGAAGCAGCCACCATGCTGCAACCCAACCAGCTGGGGTTTGGAGTCCCCCAAGGCTGTGAAGCAGCGGCCCATGCTGCACGAGCCTACATTAGCTCTCTTACTGAAGACCAGGCAGTAGTAAAATTAGATTTTAAAAACGCTTTCAACTCGGTCAAAAGGGAAGCAATCCTCACTGCAGTCCAGGAACATTGCCCAAGCATTCTCCCGTTTGTGTCAGCAGGCTACAGCAAAGACTCAACCCTCCTGTTTGGCAAACATGAAGTCACCTCAGCAGAGGGAATTCAACAGGGAGACCCACTTGCACCCTTCCTCTTTTGCATAACGGTTCGAGAAATTACAACCAGACTGTCCAGTGAGCTCAACATCTGGTTCCTGGATGATGGCACTCTGGCAGGCACACAAGATTCCCTGCTGGAAGACCTACAGCTGGTGAAGACACGGGGGGAGTCCATGGGTCTCGTTCTTAACCCCTCCAAGTGCGAAATTATTGCATCCAGTGAAGTAATTATTAGAGCAGTGAAATCAGTTTTACCAGAAGCCTCAGTCATTAAACCCACCGACAGCACACTACTTGGAGCACCTCTGGGCCACAATGCCATTGCTGCAGTTCTTGACGAAAAGTTTAGAGACCTAAAAAGGATGGAAGAGAGAATTGGGGACTTGGACTCCCACGATGCCCTCTACCTTCTCACAAAGTGCCTTATCTTGCCCAGGCTAACATACTTCTTAAGGTGTACACCAACTTTTGGCAACCCACTTCTACATCAATATGAAGAGCTCCTCAGGTCAATATTCAGGAAGGCGCTCAACCTAGATTTAGATGACAGTCAGTGGGACCAAGCAACACTACCAGTGAGATTTGGAGGGATAGGCATACGAAAGGCAACTGAGGTAGCACTTCCAGCATTCTTATCCTCATCTACAGCAGCCAACGAATTGGTAGGGCAGATCCTACCAGACTGTATGAGAGAGACAGCGGGAACTCATGATCAAACGTTCATCGAAGCAGCCAGACAATAGGACACCATTGCACACCCTCAACCCCGACCACAAGTCCCAAAAGACCACAAGCAGGCCCACTGGGATAGCCCCATAATGGAAAAGACTGTCACAACAATGATCGACAACGCTGATGCTGAAAACAAAGCCCGCCTCCTAGCGGTAACAGCACCCCACGCCTGGGATTTTTTATTTGCTGTGCCCAATGCAGCCCTGGGAACTCGCCCCAGTCATGACGCTCTCCGCATTGGAGCTGCCCTTCGCCTTGCCGCCCCCATCCTCACCGAACATAGGTACATCTGCGGAACTGCGATGGCAGACCAATATGGTCGTCATGGTCTGGTATGTCGTAAATCACAGGGTAAGATTGCAAGACACGAAGAAGTTAACGACATCATCAAGAGGAGCCTCGCCACAGCCCGCTGCCCGGCACAAAGAGAACCATACTTATACAGACCTAACGACCCTCAGAAGCGCCCAGATGGGGTCACCTTGCTACCTTGGAAGGATGGTAAGCAAGCAGTGTGGGACTACACGTGCGCTGCCACAATGGCCAGTTCCTACCTCGACTACAGCACACGTGAAAGCGGTGGTGCTGCTTCTTTCAGGGAATTGCAGAAAATTATTAAATACAGAGGTCTAGCACACTGCTACAGCTTTGTTCCGATCGGCTCGGAGACCCTCGGTTCGTGGGGAAAATGTGCATTGAAGTTCCTGAAGGAATTGGGGGACAAATTGATCAGCGCTACAAAAGACCAGGGAGCAAAAAGTTTCTTGTTCCAGCGCCTCAGTGTTGCAATTCAGAGGGGAAATGCCTGTTGCGTCTTGGGCAATAGTCCAACTTCAGAGGAATTCGAAGAAGTGTTTGACTTGCAACAATGATCGAATCCGTCTGTGACATTCATCAATGTTTCCCATTGTCGTGTTTTTCAAGAGATCCATAACTTTTAAGCACCTTTTTGTATTATCATTTTTGTATCAACCCATATATATCTTGTAACTATCAAATACATAATAAAGCACAAAAAATAAAAAAAGGAAGGGGGTGGTAGGAGAAAAGCACACAGAAACTGTATTGGAGGGGATCTAAACATTCCCTCTAATGCGTTATGCGTGGTTTCCTCCGAGGCTATAGGTCCCCCTTCTTCCTGCTAGAGGTGGTACTCCCTTCCCTATTATATTATTATTATATATATATATATATATATATTAGTATATTTTGGTAGCAGTCTTTCCTGTAGACATATTTTATTAAATATGACCGAAAAAGTAAGATTAATAATTCTAACACGAATTTTCTCAATCTTTCGTACATTATGCTTCACTGTTGGAGGTAAATCAAAAATCACTTCTCCAAAATTCATTTTTATTTCTAGTCTGACGCGACACGGGCGCGTTTCGTAAAACTTATTACATTTTCAAAGACTTCACAAATACACAACTGATTAGAACTTGCATTTCCCTGATTTTATATCTACATTTGAGTGAGGTGGGAAGGGTGATGTGGCATTACATTTGAGTGAGGTGGGAAGGATGATGTGGCATTAGAGGATATTAATAGGGTATTAAAAGTATCAACACAAGACAGAACACGAAACAATGGATATTGAATAGAAGTGTTTGTAGAAAGCCTATTGGTCCATATTTCTTGATGCTTCTATATTGGAGCGGAGTCTTGAGGTGGGTAGAATATAGTTGTGCAATAATTGGCTGTTGATTGCTGGTGTTGACTTCTTGATGTGTAGTGCCTCGCAAACGTCAAGCCGCCTGCTATCGCTGTATCTATCGATGATTTCTGTGTTGTTTACTAGGATTTCTCTGGCGATGGTTTGGTTATGGGAAGAGATTATATGTTCCTTAATGGAGCCCTGTTGTTTATGCATCGTTAAACGCCTAGAAAGAGATGTTGTTGTCTTGCCTATATACTGGGTTTTTTGGAGCTTACAGTCCCCAAGTGGGCATTTGAAGGCATAGACGACGTTAGTCTCTTTTAAAGCGTTCTGTTTCGTGTCTGGAGAGTTTCTCATGAGTAGGCTGGCCGTTTTTCTGGTTTTATAGTAAATCGTCAGTTGTATCCTCTGATTTTTGTCTGTAGGGATAACGTTTCTATTAACAATATCTTTCAGGACCCTTTCCTCTGTTTTATGAGCTGTGGAAAAGAAGTTCCTGTAAAATAGTCTAATAGGGGGTATAGGTGTTGTGTTAGTTGTCTCTTCGGAGGTTGCATGGCTTTTCACTTTCCTTCTTATGATGTCTTCGATGAAACCATTGGAGAAGCCGTTATTGACTAGAACCTGCCTTACCCTACAGAGTTCTTCGTCGACTTGCTTCCATTCTGAGCTGTGGCTGAGAGCACGGTCGACATATGCGTTAACAACACTCCTCTTGTACCTGTCTGGGCAGTCGCTGTTGGCATTTAGGCACATTCCTATGTTCGTTTCCTTAGTGTAGACTGCAGTGTGGAAACCTCCGCTCTTTTCCATGACTGTTGCATCTAGAAAGGGCAGCTTCCCAACCTTTTCCATCTCGTAAGTGAAACGCAGCATGGAACTCTGCTCAAATGCCTCCTTCAGCTCCTGCAGATGTATGACATCAGGTACCTGTGTAAAAATGTCGTCAACATACCTGCAGTATATGGCCGGTTTCAAGTTCATGTCGACTAAGACTTTTTGCTCGATGGTACCCATGTAGAAGTTTGCAAACAGGACACCTATTGGAGAACCCATGGCGACCCCATCTACTTGCTTATACATGTGCCCATCCGGGCTCAAGAAGGGTGCCTCTTTAGTACAAGCTTGGAGTAGTTTCCTCAGAATATTTTCTGGTATATCAAGAGGAGTACAGGCTGGATCACGATACACTCTGTCGGCTATCATCCCGATTGTCTCGTCCACAGGTACATTGGTAAACAGCGATTCTACGTCCAACAAGGCTCTTATCCCTGTGGCCCGTGTGCCCCGCAATAAGTCAACAAATTCCTTTGGAGACTTCAGGCTGAAGGCGCAGGGAACATAAGGAGTCAGCAGGCCGTTGAGTCGCTTCGCCAGTCTGTACGTGGGTGTGGGTATCTGGCTAATGATTGGCCGAAGTGGGTTTCCAGTGGGTGGGACATATTCGACCTCGAGACACAAAAGAAGGTCACTACCAAAGATACCTTACAAGCAGAACTTATTGCAGAAGGAGGAAAGAATCGAGGCAATTACAGAAGCACCATAATGTCCCCCGAGCTCAAAGCGGCAGCTAAAAGCCTTCGTGAGAACAAGGAGATAGTTGTCAGGAGAGGTGACAAGTCGCCAATATATGTCATTCTTAAAAAAGACGAATATCTGGCGAAAATGAACATCATACTCTCTGACCAAACTAAGTTCCAAAGGGCAACGAAGGACACTACAGCCGAATTAAAAGCAAAGGTCAACAAACTTATCGAAACTGTGAACGCCAAGAAATCCGGACTCCACCTGCCAAAGATCATTGGGGAATATAAACCTGGATATGCGTATGGAAATGTCAAGACACACAAGCCTGGAAACCCACTTCGGCCAATCATTAGCCAGATACCCACACCCACGTACAGACTGGCGAAGCGACTCAACGGCCTGCTGACTCCTTATGTTCTCTGCGCCTTCACCCTGAAGTCTCCAAAGGAATTTGTTGACTTACTGCGGGGCACACGGGCCACAGGGATAAGAGCCTCGTTGGACGTAGAATCGCTGTTTACCAATGTACCTGTGGACGAGACAATCGGGATGATAGCCGACAGAGTGTATCGTGATCCAGCCTGTACTCCTCTTGACATACCAGAAAATATTCTGAGGAAACTACTCCAAGCTTGTACTAAAGAGGCACCCTTCTTGAGCCCGGATGGGCACATGTATAAGCAAGTAGATGGGGTCGCCATGGGTTCTCCCCTAGGTGTCCTGTTTGCAAACTTCTACATGGGTACCATCGAGCAAAAAGTCTTAGTCGACATGAACTTGAAACCGGCCATATACTGCAGGTATGTTGACGACATTTTTACACAGGTACCTGATGTCAGACATCTGCAGGAACTGAAGGAGGCATTTGAGCAGAGTTCCGTGCTGCGTTTCACTTACGAGATGGAAAAGGATGGGAAGCTGCCCTTTCTAGATGTAACAGTCATGGAAAAGAGCGGAGGTTTCCACACTGCAGTCTACACTAAGGAAACGAACATAGGAATGTGCCTAAATGCCAACAGCGACTGCCCAGACAGGTACAAGAGGAGTGTTGTTAACGCATATGTCGACCGTGCTCTCAGCCACAGCTCAGAATGGAAGCAAGTCGACGAAGAACTCTGTAGGGTAAGGCAGGTCCTAGTCAACAACGGCTTCTCCAATGGTTTCGTCGAAGACATCATAAGAAGGAAAGTGAAACGCCATGCAACCTCTCAAGAGACAACTAACACAACACCTATACCCCCTATTAGACTATTTTACAGGAACTTCTTTTCCACAGCTCATAAAACGGAGGAAAGGGTCCTGAAAGATATTGTTAATAGAAACGTTATCCCTACAGACAAAAATCAGAGGATACAACTGATGATTTACTATAAAACCAGAAAAACGGCCAGCCTACTCATGAGAAACTCTCCAGGCACAAAACAGAACGCTTTAAAAGAGACTAACGTCGTCTATGCCTTCAAATGCCCTCTTGGGGACTGTAAGCTCCAAAAAACCCAGTATATAGGCAAGACAACAACATCTCTTTCTAGGCGTTTAACGATGCATAAGCAACAGGGCTCCATTAAGGAACATATAATCTCTTCCCACAACCAAACCATCGCCAGAGAAATCCTAGTAAACAACACAGAAATCATCGATAGATACAGCGATAGCAGGCGGCTTGACGTTTGCGAGGCACCACACATCAAGAAGTCAACACCAGCAATCAACAGCCAATTAATGCACAACTATATTCTACCCACCTCAAGACTCCGCTCCAATATAGAAGCATCAAGAAATATGGACCAATAGGCTTTCTACAAACACTTCTATTCAATACCCATTGTTTCGTGTTCTGTCTTGTGTTGATGAAATTAATACCCTATTAATGCCACCTCTTGTTCTGTCTTGTGTTGATGAAATTAATACCCTATTAATGCCACCTCACCCCATCCACCTCACTCAAATGTAGATATAAAATCGGAGATGCGTAAGTTCTATTCAGGGTTGTATTTGTAAACTAAAGTCTTTGAAAATGTAATAAGTTTTACAAAACGCGCTCGTGTCGCGTCAGACTAGAAATAAAAATGGATTTTGGAGAATTGATTTTTGATTTACCTCCAACAGTGAAAAGAAATGTACGAAAGATTGAGAAAATTCGTGTTAGAATTATTAATCTTACTTTTTCGGTAATATTTAATAATATATGTCTACAGGAAAGACTGCTACCAAAATATACTAATATATATATATATATATATATATATATATATATAAAAATATATATATATATATATATATATATATATATATATTATTAAATATGACCGAAAAAGTAAGATTAATAATTCTAACACGAATTTTCTCAATCTTTCGTACATTACGCTTCACTGTTGGAGGTAAATCAAAAATCACTTCTCCAAAATTCATTTTTATTTCTAGTCTGACGCGACACGGGCGCGTTTCGTAAAACTTGTTACATTTTCAAAGACTTCACAAATACACAACTGATTAGAACTTACGTCTCTCTGATATTATATCTACATTTGAGTGAGGTGGGAAGGATGATGTGGCATTAACACAAGACAGAACAGGGGATATTAATAGGGTATTAAAAGTATCAACACAAGACAGAACAGAAACAATGGGTATTGAATAGAAGTGTTTGTAGAAAGCCTATTGGTCCATATTTCTTGATGCTTCTATATTGGAGCGGAGTCTTGAGGTGGGTAGAATATAGTTGTGCAATAATTGGCTGTTGATTGCTGGTGTTGACTTCTTGATGTGTAGTGCCTCGCAAACGTCAAGCCGCCTGCTATCGCTGTATCTATCGATGATTTCTGTGTTGTTTACTAGGATTTCTCTGGCGATGGTTTGGTTATGGGAAGAGATTATATGTTCCTTAATGGAGCCCTGTTGCAACAGGGCTCGGCCGCCATCACCGCCACCACCAGCCGCCATCAGCTGCCACCGCCACCAGCCGCCATCACCAGCCGCCATCACCACCCACCACCAGCTGCCACCAGCCGCCACCGTCTGCCACCACCAGCCGCCACCACAGCCACCAGCTGCTACCGCCCGCCACCACCCGCCGCCACCGCCCGCCACCACCCGCCGCCACCGCCCGCCACCACCCGCCGCCACCGCCCGCCACCACCAGCTGCCACCGCCCGTCACCACCAGCCACCACCAGCCGCCACCGCCCGCCACCACCAGCCACCACCAGCCACCACCCGCCGCCACCGCCCGCCACCACCAGCTGCCACCGCCCGCCACCGCCCGCCACCACCAGCCACCACCAGCCGCCACCGCCCGCCA